>NC_056731.1:617460891-617485891 GCF_019279795.1 Protopterus annectens | reverse complement strand
AGTCCGAGAGGCATCCAGTTGGTATTGGCGGAATATAGAGGAGTGGATCATCCCTACTGCATGTATAATTCACAAAACAGATCAGAAACGAATTTCAGATGTTAAAACTTGCTCAAATAATTATTCGCAAAATATGAAACAAAGCATCCAGAACACTCTAAACCATATTTAAATAAACCAAAATGTCCAATATTGATAAAAATATTCAAGTTACTATGGAAAATGTTTGAAATAAAGTCAGCACTGCATAAAATGAATAAAATAAATGGAAACAACCACATTTTTGCTAAGCACTTATTTTTCATATTAAAGATATCTGAATTATCAGAAGTGTACGACATGTTCACATGTTTGTACAATATTACAGTAAAGTTATTTCGCAAGATACAGCCATTTCAGCGCATATTTCACAAAGTACAGTATTTCGAAGGGTTTATTGTTCATTTGAATGTTATTACTAGCTCTCACAGCACACCTTGTTCATACATAATTACAAGGGCCCTATTTTCAGTGTGTTTGTGCATACTTTGTTGCCATGGCAGACAGATTTTGAAAACCCAGTGCACTTGTGTTTGACAATAATATTGCAGAGAACTGGAGAGTGTTTGAGCAAGAGTACGACATTTTCATACAGGCTGTATTTTCTGATAAAGATGACTGTACACAGGCATTTATTCTACTTAATTTAGCTGGGTCAGAAGCCATTGAAAGGGAACATTCATTTGTATATGCAGCTGCTATCTTTGCAGGAGAGGGGAAAAACTGTACCGGCTGAGTTAAGGGAGGACCATGAGTGCTTAAAACGTAAATTTAAAGAAATGTGTAACCCCAGATAAACGTTACAATGGAAAGGCACTTATTTTATACAAGGAATCAAAAGCCCGATGAAACTTTTGCAGCATATATAACTGATTTGAAAAATAAGGCTAAAATGTGCAGATTTGGTGATTTAAGGGATGAGTTGCTAAAAACAGACATGTGGTATTAAGGATGATGCTGTGAGAAAGATTTTGCTTTGTGACAGTGATTTAACTTTGATTAAGGCCATTGAGATTTGTCAGATATATGAGCTCACAGAAAAGCACACAGATATGCTTACAAATGAGAGATACATGCTTTCAATAACTTCTAGAGCTCATGTTCATAGTATGCAGCACGTGGTTAAAAAAAGCAGGCCCAAGCACATGGCAGCAACTGTAGCCCTTGCAGCACTCACTGGTAAACCCAGAGCATTCCAGAAAGTTCCAGAGTTTTATCAGTCTCAGTGAAGCATAAGAGTGAGTCAGCAAACTCAAAGTATTGGTCCCAACCTACCTTCATTGCCGACTGTCATAATTGTGGGTGAAATTATGAATCTAAAATGGAAAAATGTTTAACTTTTGGTCAGCAATACCACAAATGCAATAAGTGGAATCATTTCAAGAGGTTTTGTAAATCAAAAGGCACACATTATTTTATTAAAAGGGAACATTTCAAGAAATGGGTTGATCAGTTAGAAAGCTGTGACCCTACGTCATGTGCTTTTTATGTTGATGGTGTGTCAGTGCTTAATGAAACAGTCAGTGCACTAGATTTATGGGCGAAGAATGAAGTATTTTGTACTGTTTGGATAAATGGAAACCTGCAAAGCTCAAAGTTGACACAGGTTCCAAGTGTAATGTTATGTCTGCAGAAACATTTGCTAGAGTGTGTAGAGCTTTATTGGAAAGGCTCACCCAGACTCTGCTACACTTTGCTGTGAGGGAAAGGTTGGTTTGCTTTTTATTTGTTGTGTTTTGTATTAGTTTATTGCCTTTTTATATTTGGAGTGCTGTGATTTGTTTTCTTTACCTTGTGTTTTGCTTGTGTTCTGCTTTTAACTGCATATTAAAACTTCAAAAGACATCACAGCTCTCATCACAGCTCGTGAGTCGGGCAGAAATTTTTCCCCACCCCCACCCTGTCACTGTCGTGTTCTTAAATACCACTGTCTTTCTAGTAGCCTGCCTCTTATGTTAATTTGACTATATATCTCATTTCCTCTCTGCTTTCACTGGCTTGTGTGAGTAAGCACAAAATGATCATTTTGTGAAATCACTCCGCTTCAACTATTTAAATTTATTGGCCACGCTACTGTATTCCATAGTACCGGAATACAAAAGTGATCACCGCCTTTCAATCTATCTTGCTGTTTTAAAAATAGTAACTCTCCACTAAAACGTAACTTTTTAGACAGGTAAAACTTAAGTTACCTACTTTCACATCTAACTTCTCTAGTGCACACTGCAGTGTTTAGGATAAACCATTTTTTTTCATATTACCTTTAAGCATCCCTGTGACTAGCACTTGCTCTAATACATGCTGGAAAGCACTAGGAAGCCTTAAACTGATACCAGCACCCAACTCTCCTAATTAATAAGGAGAAATTAATCATAGGCACTAAGCCTATAATTGCAAAGTACCTTGCTAAGGTAAGGGAAAACAACTCCTGTACTTTTCAAAAAAAAGCACCAAACCAGGCATGTCCAAGGGTCTGCTTCCATTGATTTCTCCTGTCCACCTGGTGAATCTGGGCATACTGGGGCAATGCAGCAATTGCCTCATGTACACTGACAAACCTCTCCTCCTACCACCCAACACTACATCCTGTGAGAGATGCACTTACACAGCCAAACTGGAAGCAAAGCTCTCTCCACCCAAGATTGTGCTAGACAGTCAAGAGGAGAAGGTTAACACCCGCACTACACCTCAAGCTACACATAGCCCTTCTAAACTCACACCACCAATACCCACACATAGCAACATTAAATCCACATATGCGGAGGCCCTTAACTGTAACCTGCCCAAGCAACAAGGGCCTCCGAAGCTGAAACGCAAACAAACACCAATCACAACCAAAGTGTCACATAGCTCACAACACCAGTGTGCCACCCAGCAACAGCCCCTAAGGCAAGACAACGTACCTAACACTTTAGTCATAGGTGACAATATAGTCAGGCACACTGATGTCCCACTCACCAGGCTGAACAAGGTGAAAATTACAGTGAGCTGGCTGTCAGGTGCCAGGATCCACCACATAACTCATGCACTCAAGTCACTCCACAACAGGTACAAATATGACTCTGTCATTGTTCATGTTGGAGTGAATGACTTGAGACGTACCTCCCTGGACTACATGAAAAGAGACATGGAAGAGCTCTCAGATCATGTGGCCCAGGGAGGTATGACCGTAGCCCTGAGTAGCATCCTGCCTTCACCCAGAATGATACCACAATATAAGGACAAAATAATTGACTTCAGCAATTGTCTAAGCTTCTGGTGTCATTCAAAGGGGATCCAGTATCTGTCTGCCTGGGATGACATGATCGACAGACCACAATGTTTTGCCAGAGATGGTCTGCACCTGTCTCCCCTGGGATTCAGGTTACTGGCTAAGGCTCTTGTCACCCCTGTAGTGCCTTTTTTAGGCAAAGTTCAAAGGACAAAACCACCACCGTAACAGGTACAAGCATGCAAAATCTGAAGGTAATGCTACTAAACGCTAGAAGTCTGAACCTCAAAATGCACTCTCTCGAGGCACTCCTAAAAGTGGAGAACATCGATATCTGTGCAGTCACTGAGACCTGGTTCAAGGCTCTAGAGAGCACCCCTGCAATACCAGGCTACAACTCTTACCACACTTTTTGGCCACCAAGCTAGGATCGAAACGCTAAAGGTGGAGGAGTGTCCGTATTCACCAAAGATATTCACACCACCAGGTTAGTTGCCCAACACAATGCGTCTGAAATTCTCCAGGTGCAACTAACACTAGATAAGACTGCAATCCAAATTGTAGCTTGCTACAGATCCCCCACCATGCCCCAAGATTCTCACTACACCTTTCTAAACATACTGGAAAATATTAATCCACAACCAAACACCCTAATACTGGGTGATTTCAACTACCCTGCCATTAACTGGGAAAACTGCTCCTGTACTAACACCTTTGCCCAACGGTTCTTGGAATTCATAAATTCCAATGCCCTGGATCAACTAATCCATAGTCCCACCAGGGGCTCCAATATCCTAGACCTGGTCATTACCAACATGGGAAATCGATGCTCCACACCTATGGTCACCCCCTCGGTCAGGTCAGTCCATAAGCTAATCACCCTTAACATCCACATCCCACCCCCACCCCCCAGTAAGGAAACCTGTATAAAAAACTTCTCCAAAGCCAACTTCATGCTTCTCAAGTCAGAAGTTACAAACTTCATGACACCCATGCAGATGGGTACTGAAAGTTCGACTGCTGAGTCCTACACTAAGGCACTGTATGAGCACATCAACTCATGCATGAATCGTGCCATTCCAAATAGAACCAAGATGCTTTCCTCCAAAAAAAAGGAAGCCAATCGGGTGGTGCCCTGCCATAACCAAACTTTACAACAAAAGGAAGAAACTGTTGCAGAAAAGAGGAAAATCTCAGGATGCAAAAAGCTCCCTTACCAGCCTCAGTAAGAAGCTGAGATCCCTCATAAAATCCTCCAAAGCTAGTTACGAAAATAAAATTGCCAAAGATTCCAAAGACAACCACAAGGCATTCTCTAACTATGTCAAGAATCTAAATGGCAATGCTCAGTTCTGCTCTGAGCTACAACAGAATGGCATTAAATATACTGATCCCAAGGATATTGCCAATATCCTGGCAGATCGATTCAGTGCCAACTTCACCCCCCTCTCACCCCTAAATGGCCCATCTCAGTACCGGAAGATTGCCAAATTCTGGTAATAACGGACACACACGTCAAAAATGCACTCTCCAAAGCTAAGCATACAGCATCCTTGGGACCAGATGACATCCCGGGCTGTGTACTACATGAACTACAAAATGAACTGGCACCTTACCTAAGTTTCATGTTTAATCATACCCTCAACTCAGGCTTCATGCCTACCGAGTGGCGGACAGCTACAGTTGTCCCACTTCACAAGGGGGGATCTACCTTGGATCCCGGGAACTACCGCCCCATCAGTCTGACGAGCCTGATCTGCAAGGCCATGGAATGTATTATCATGGAACTTATAAACAAAGACATTGGCAACCTTAAAACACTGGACCCCACCCAGTTTGGGTTCGTGAAGGGCAGATCTTGTCTCCTGAACCTGATTGACTTCTTTGAATCAGTCTCCAGAGCCGTGGACGAGGGTAAGGCAGTCCACACAGCCTATCTGGACCTCGCCAAGGCCTTTGACACCATGCCCCACTCTGGAATCATAGATAAACTTACTAAGCTGGGCATTAATCCCTACGTCATTCGATGGGTTGCCAACTGACTTACTGACAGAACCCACACTGTAAAAGTAGCTGACTCCAAATCCAGCTCAAGACAAGTGACAAGTGGAGTACCTCAGGGTTCAGTCCTGGGACCGCTCTTGTTTGGCATCTACTTCTCTGAAGTACAGGCCAGCACTAAGGGACTCTGGCTAACAAAGTTTGAAGATGACTGCAAACTGGGAGCCATTATTGAATCCTCAAATGGTGTGGATATTCTACAAAAGGGCCTTAAAGAAACAGATGCTTGGTGCCAGAGCCATGGGCTCAAGCTCAATGCCAAGAAATGTATAGTTATCTCCTTTAGTGTACCCGTGAATTACCACATAGGTGGCAGTACACTAAACACTGAAAGTGTGATGAGACTTAGGAACACAGGTGGACAGTGGTCTCACCTTCAATAACCACATCGCCACAACAGTCAGGGAATCCTTCTATGTGGCACACCTCATCACTAAGGGCTTTTCATCTAGAAAAAAGGAGGTCATTGTCCCACTGTACTCATCCCTCATTAGACCCATTATAGAATACAACGCCCCATTTGGTACGTACCTTTCAAGACATCTGCAACAACTGGAAAAGCCGCAAAAATACCTCAATAAAAGAATCACAGGCCTAAAGCAGATGCCCTATGCTGACCGCCTTAAGAAACTCCAGCTATACTCTGTCGCATATCGTCTACTTCGAGGCGATCTCTGCTTAACATACAAGGCCATGTCAAACCCAGAGCTGTTGGACATGCTACACTTAAAGAAATCCCAATCCCTCAGAGCCACACGCTCCCAGGGATCTAAACCTTGTCATCACAATAAACAAAACATGCTGGAGGGATAGGTTCTTGATCCAGAGACTCCCCAGACTCTGGAATAGACTGCCCATGCATATCAAGCAGAGCGCCTCTTTGGCCCTCTTCAAAAGGAACCTTGATGATTGGATGGGAGAAAGGAAATTCACCCCAGGGATCACGTTAGTTGCCCTGCTAGACAAGGGTCCAGGGAAGTAAATAGTGTGGGAAGAAATAGCCAGGGAATTGTTATGGCCAGGCTTGTATAGTTCCTAGGGCCGATAGCCTAGTACCAGCCTATGAACCTATGGTGAAAGGCTTGATTTGTCAAAGTGTGCAAAGCTTGTTGTTTATGGTGGTGAAGAAATTCAGACTGAAGGCACAATAGTGCTTTCATGTTTCTCTGCTGGGATAAGTTACGACTTGTTATTTTATGTGGTCAGGAGGCACGTCCAGTCATTATTAGGGCTCAGAGACAGTTTGAAAATGGAAAACTACAAATAAAATGAAACAAAACTAATACAAAAAAACCCCCAGTGAAAACCAAAACAGAAAGTTTGAAAATGATACTGCTTTCATTTAATAAGGAAATTATTTATTTATTTATTTACATTTGTTGACCGGGAGAGTCCGACTGGACACAGGTCCGTTTTCAGCAGAGGCCCGGGGAGAAAAGCTCCACATTAAGTATTACTTGCATTATACAGTTAAAAAAACATAGCATTTAAATATAGACATTAGTCCAGCTGAGGACGTAAGACAAGAATAAAACATAGATGTAAAACGGCTGTAGAACATAGTACAGTTTTAAAATATGGTGACATATACTAAACATGGTTATAAATGTAGCTGAGATTCATCAGTGAACAATTGATGCAAACAATTGATGCAATCTGTTTTTTAGGTACAGCCATTAGCAGTTGTTGCTACAAGAAGTTAGTATTATGTGGTAGATAGCTGGGAACATGAGTAGCCAAGCTTGCTAAGAGTAGGTTGTTGATAGGGGCCGAGAGAGGTAATGGGTGGGTGGAGTGGATATTATTAGAGGGGGGTTGCAAGGGCATATCTGACAAGTTTTTAAGTGTGATTTTAGTAAGGATTTGAAGTGGGTGCAAGAAGTTACAGAGGTAATTGAGGATGGGAGGGAGTTCCAGAGTTTGGCTATAGTGCAGGAGAATAATGCTTCTCCAGCAGAGTTATTGGCTCTTGTGACCTGTAGGAGGTTTTTGTGGCTGGATCTTAGTGGTCTTGTGGTTATGTAGGGTTGGAGTAGATTCTGGAGGGATGGGACTTTTAGTGGTTGGTTTATTAGTTTGTGGGCGAGTGCGAGTTGGTACCATTGAAGGAGGTGGGGGAGCTCTAACCAGCCCAGTTCTGCTAGTGAGAGACAGTGGTGAGTACGGTAGGAAGTCCCTGTGGCGAATTTGGCGATTTTGTTGTAGCAGGTTTCAAGCTTATTTAGGTCGCATTGTTTAAGGTTAGTAAATATTGGGGAGGCGTAGAGTAGGGTAGAGATAAGATGAGAATTTGCTACTGAAATTTTAGCTGCTTTGGTAAGTAGTTGCTGATTATAATGCTCCTAGTTTTTTGTGCACTTTTTTAATGGTCATGGAAATGTGAATGTCAAAGTTCAGTTTATTGTCTATTTCTACTCCTAGTAATTTGGTGTGTTCTGTAGGATGGATTGTGTTGTCTTTTGCTGTGATGTTAAAGTGAGAGCTATCTAGGGTAAGTTTGGTGGGTTGGAAGATTAGTAATTTAGTTTTGTTTGTGTTGAGTATTAGTTGGGCATCAGATAACCAAGTTTCAATAGAACAAAATGCTTCCTGTGTGACTTTTTGCAGTTCGGGTAGGGAGTGGGCTGTGCAGATGATGGTTGAGTCATCAGCGTATTGTATGAGTGTGCCATGTGTTGTGGCTGAGGCTAGATTATTGGTGAAAATAGAGAAGTGTAGGGGTCCCAGGATGGACCCTTGGGGAACCCCTATGGAGACTGGTAGTTGGGGGGATAGGTTGTCCTGCCAAACAACTGCTTGTTGGCGATCAGATAGGTAACTCTGAAACCAGTTGATGACTGGATGAGAGAAGGATAAGTTATTGAGAAGAGAGATGAGTTGTTTGTGTGGGACCATGTCCAAAGCTTTAGAGAGGTCTAGCAAGGTAGCTGAGGAGAGATAACCTGCATTTTTATTTTTTTGGATAGTGTTAGAGAAAGAGAGTAAGGCGGTGGTGGTACTATGGTTAGGTCGAAAACCGTGTTGTGTGTTGGAGAGGAGGTTGTTAGCAAAGATGTGATCTGAGACTTGAGAATGAATGCATCTCTCTAGTATTTTGGAGAGTGGCAAGAGAATAGCCATGGGGCGGTAATTGGTTAGATCTGTGGAGGGACCTATCATGTTAGCTTGAAAGACTACTACTCTAATTTCGCCCAACATATTTTTTCTACCTATGCTGATCTTTTTGAAGACAAACTAGGCTAGCTTTGAGCTGTGTACTCCATGAAGTTAGACAAAGATGTCAGTCTAGTTATCAAGCCAGCCCGGAAAGTTCCTATAGCTATGCAGGACAGAGTCAAAGCCGAGCTAGATAAAGTGGTGCGACAAGATGTGATTTGTCCAGTAGATGAACCAACAGAGTGGGTATCTTCTATGGTGGTAGCTCATAAGAAAAGCTCAGATAACATCAGAATATGTATTGATCCATGAGATTTGAGCAAAGCGCTAAAAAGACCTCATCATGCAATGCACACAATCAAAGAAGCTGCAGCTCTGATGCCAAATGCCACTGTTTTTTTTCTTAGATGCAAAGAGTTCATTTTGGCAAATTTTGCTTGACAAGAAATCCTCATTGCTAACTACTTTCAGTACTCCATTTGGAAGGTACAGATTTTTGCGAATGCCATTTGGGATAAATTCTGGAAATTAAGTCTTTCAACGTGCAATGTAGAAAATTTTTTTCTGGGCATTCTTGTGCTATTATAGTAGACAATATACTATTAAGAGGTAATGGTGAAGCTGAGCATGACGGAAACCTCAGAAAAGTTCTGGAAAGAGCACATCAAGTGAATCCTAAGCTCAATCCACATAAATGCTAATTCAGGCTACAAAAATTACTTATGTTTTTCATTTATTTACCAGTTCAGGCCTACAACTAGACCCTAAGCAAACAGCTATTCTCGAGATGCCAACTCCAGACAATGTTCAAACCCTGCAATGTTTTCTTGGCATGGTTAACTATCTAGGCAAGTTTATTGTAGACTTGTGCCAACTTTTAGCACCACTCAGAGAGCTGACATGTAAAGATGTATCCTGGTCTTGGTTAGAACAGCACCAAAGAGCATTTAATGTCCTGAAACAGAGAATTGCTAGTCCACCTACTCTCAGATACTATGATGTTCACAAGCCACTCAATCTTTCATGTGAAGCTTCGAGATTTGGTCTAGGTGCAGTCATTTTACAAGAAGGTCAACCTGTTGCTTATGTATCGAGAACTCTTACCCAAACTGAAATGCACTATGCTCACATTGAGAATGAGCTTTTAGCAGTTGTCTTTGCATGTTCAAAGTTCCATGATTACGTTTATGGTAGACCTATCCAGTTTGAAACAGACCACCAACCCCTAGTTACTATTTTGAGAAAGCCTATGCATACAGCTCCAGCCAGATTGCAAGGTATGATGTTGAGATTGCAGAAGTATCATTTCATTCTTGCATACAAGAAAGGCAAACTTCTTTATCTTGCTGATACATTGTCCAGATCACCCAGAAACACTACTGAACAACATGAGAATGAGAACCTTGATTTTGAAGTCATGGAAGTTAGAAATGTTTCTTCCACATGTGTTGATGAGCTGAGAGATCACACAGCCACAGATCCATTTTTACAGAGGCTCAACCACTTTATTCAACAAGAATGGCTGTCAAAACAATTTAGTTTACCTCAAGAAGTGCAACCTTATTTTCCATACAGAGATGAGATTTTGTCTGACAGTGGTATTGTATTATTATGAAAGGTCTGAAAGTAATTGTTCCAAAGTCCTTGCAACAAGAGTACATTACTGTCTAGCATTGTGGATACCCAGGAGCAGACTTTACCAAAAGAAGGGCAAGAGGTCTAGTATTTTTGCCTTCTCTGTCACAAGATATTGAGAGAGTGTTTTTATCTTGCTCTGTGTGTAGTAGTATTAAGTCACATCAACAGAAAGAGCCACTTCGGCTAAACCAGATTCCTGAACTACCTTGGTCAACAGTAGCTACTGACATTTTCGAATGGAATGGTCAGCATTATTTGGTGTTAGTAGACTCTTATTCAAATTGGTTCAAGATTGACCTACTTCCTAATGTAGCATCCAGTACTGTCATCACTAAGATGAAGTGTCATTTTGCAGTCCATGATAGTGCGCGCAGTTATTTCTGACATTGGCACACAGTTTACAAGCCAACAGTTCAAAAGATTTGCCGAAGAGTGGGACTTTACTCATGTCACAAGTAGCCCAGAGTATCTACAGTCAAATGGTTTGGCAGAACTTGCAGTTCAAAGTGCAAAACAGTTACTAGAGAAGTCAAAATGAGACAACAGTGATGTTTTCCTGAATCTCTTGAATCTCAGAAATATTCCTCATGATAAACATCTTGTTTCACCTGCCCAGAGACTTCTGTCAAGAGAAACCAGAATCACATTACCAATCAGTAGTCAATTGTTGGTTCCATGTGTCAAGAACAACAGGTCAGAGAAAACAATCTGTTGAAGAAATGTTCAAAGAGTGAGCTTCTCTTTTGGCAGAAAAGTGAAATCCAGTCCTTCACACTGGTTTTGGATATGCTTTGTCCTTTAAAATCTGATGTTTTCATAAAAATGTCCCACTCTGGGCATTTAAAAACGTGGCAACTGTACTATGTAGATCTTCACAACTTGCTTAAATATGTGATTATTTTTGAAACATGCAGTTGTTCGTACAGTGGAAATATATGACGCTCACTTTTAACTTTTTAACAGTGTGACACCCATGCCCCGGCCCAGCAATCAAGGAGCCTCAATCCTCACCACTAACACCACAGAGGGCATCTCATATGAGAGGAAATGATAACAGATACACACAGTAAAGTGCAATTTCCCTTAAGAGCACACAGAGATCACAGTCAGTCTGGGGCTGGTCGCTCCCTTGCTCCCCAGGTCCCCAATAAGACTCCCCACTGGCACAGATATAGGGTCCAGATCTCAGCCTAGCTGGCAAGCTAAAACCTCCAGTACCCTCTCTGTCCAACCAGTGCTTCGTGTCCCTGCCCAAGTAGCTGACACACACACACACTTTGAGATAAGTATTTATACAACTTCACAGACTCCTGGGAAAGGCTGAGAGAGATTTTCCAGTTGTGCCCCTATACCCATTCTATACGGTAGTAACTCCTGCCACCACCAGCTAATAATTATCAGCTACCAAAAGGCCCTTAAAAGGGTGCCTAATTATTACTGTGCAGTATTATTATCCAATAGTAGTGTAACTAAGCAATAAAGGCTTATTGGAAGGGCTTATTACAGGATCACTTATAAGCATGCACTGTACTCTAGAGCTTAATTTATCTCTACATAAAACAGCCAGAGTTGAAAAGGGTTTAAAATATTTAATAATAAATACTAAAAACACAAGACAATACTACTACACCACAGTGCTATTCAAGAGTTCGGAGATCACACAGAAACTTAAAATAATTCAGTAGTACAGTTCTGACATAACAGAAAAACATTTAGTCTAATCTTTTTTTAATTCCTAGCTATTGCTACAAGAAAACATATTCTTAAATAACTTACTTACACAAGGCAGTGCTGAGTTGAATAGTCAGACAAAAATGCTTAGAGTCTCTCTCTGAGCAATAGTTTTTAAAATCACTAACAAACATTTCTACTGGGCCGTTCCAGATTACATCGTGTTTTTTGACACTTAGGTTTGCCAGTATGCACATTACATCATTTTGACACTTTCCTGGTTCCCAGGCCACACAGAAATTGCATTTACATTCTTTTACACTTAAAGAAATAAATGACATTCCACATGTAAATTCTGGTAATTAACTTTAGCCTTAAAACAATAGAAAGAATGTGTTAGTCCAGACATAATGACTCCGAGCTCTGGAGATCAAAAGATCATACAAGACATGATTTTAATTTCAAAGAATAGATGTGAAATACTTGACTTAGTTTTCCTTACAGCAGATGGCAATGCTGCTACAGTCTTGAAGTTCAACATTTTACAGTATTTTTCTTTCATTTAAGAAACAAGCCTGTATTTTACATGTGCGTTTGCAAATGACAGAATTACGTATCAAATTCTATTTGGCTAGGCTGGCAGCCTTCACCCTTCTCTACCAGTCTTCACATCTCTCCCCCCTGGAGAACTCAAGCTAGTTTTTCAAGTGACCCTTGAGGAATGCCGCTTGAGAGGGTTAGGTCTATCTGAGTGCACCTCATCCCATTCCCTGTCTTGAGAGCATGTTTGCATTGGCATTGCTACTCCCACTGCGGTGCTGCACTGACTTATATGCTTGCATCCTCAGGCTCCATCTTAGCAACTTGGCATTTTGCTGTCCGGCTCTGTTTAACCATATTAGGGGGTTGTGATCTGTCATTACAGTGAATTTTCTTCCATACAGATAAGGCTGAAGTTTCTGCAGTGCCCACACTATGGCTAAACAATCCTTTTCTACAGCTGCGTAGCATTCCTCCCTGGGTTGGAGCCTACGACTGAGATAAACCACTGGGTGCTCTTCCCCCTCTGAAGAAATCTGGCTAAGTACTGCCCCCACCCCACTGTTCAACGCATCCACTTGCACAACAAATTCTTTGCTGTAAACTGGACTGGCTAACACAAGGGTTCCTCCCAAAGCTTCTTTAAGCTTCTGGAATGCCTGCTCACATGCTGGGGTCCACACTAACTTATCTGGCTTGTTCTTCCTTGTTAGGTCTGTGAGGGGAGCAGCTATGGTACTATAACTAGGGACGAACTTTTTGTAGTACCCTGCTGTCCCTAAGAATGCCCTCACCTACTTTTTAGTAACAGGTGCAGGCCATGCCTGAATGGCTTCCACTTTGGCAGGTTCTGGCCTTAACTTACCACTCCCCACTCTATGTCCTAGGTAGGAGACCTCCACCATACCCACTTGATATTTGCTCGGCTCAATGGTCAACCCTGCCCTCTGTAGTCTGCCCAGCACCTCCCTGACATGCTGAAGGTGCTCCGGCCAGGAATGGCTGTAGATGGCAATATCATCTAGGTAAGCAAGGGCAAACCCTCCTGCTCCTGCTAGGATATTATCTACCAGCCTCTGGAAAGCCGCTGGGGCATTCTTCATCCCAAAGGGCATCTTTGTGAACTCATGCAAGCCAAAAGGAGTCACAAAGGCTGACTTCTCTCTAGCACTGGGAGTCAAGGGCACCTGCCAGTAACCCTTGGTAAGATCAATGGTTGTATGATACTTAACTCCACCCAGCTGCTCTAGGGCCTTATCTGTCCTAGGCATGGGGTAAGCATCCGACTCTGTGTGACTATTTCATTTCCTGTAGTCCACACAGAACCTGGTGCTGACATCCTTCTTTGGCACCAGCACTACTGAGGAGGCCCAGAGACTGTTGGACTCTTGAATCACCCCTAGTTCCAACATCTCCTGTACCTCCTCCCTCAGAGTCTGTTTGACTCTATCAGGCACCCTATAAGGGGCCTGCCTAATAGGCCTTTGGGGTTCTGTATCCACCTGGTGCTGCACTAGGTGGGTGCACCCTGGTTTCCCAGTGAACATATCCCCAAATTCCTGCAACACTGCTCGGATTTCTCAAACCTGGGTAGGAGATAGCTGCTGGGATATTGCTACCCCTTCCACTGAGGTGTCAGCCTGAGCCTCACTGAGGAGATCAGCCCTCAGATCTCCCTCAGACTCCTCCTGCAATCCACTGAAAATGCTTAGCACAAGGGCCTCCCTATCATGGTAAGGTTTTAGCATGTTAACATGGTACAATTTGTGCCCCTGCCATCTGCCTAGCAGTTCCACCATGTAGTTAACATCACTTACCTTTCTTACCACCTTGTAGGGTCCCTCCCAAGCTGCTTGAAGTTTGTTGTGTCTGACAGAAATGAGAACCATTACCTGCTGCCCCACAGCATACTCTCTAGCTCGAGCATTCCTGTCATACCACACCTTTTTCTGTTGTTGGGCTTCTGCCAGGTTCTCCTGGGCCAAGCCCATGAGTTCCCTGAGCCTTGTCTTGAGGTTTAGGACATATGCCGTAACAGACTCCTTGTGAGTCTCGCACTCACCCTCCCTTACATCTCAAATTAAATGTAGAGGTCCCCTCACATTATGCTCATACAGCAGCTCAAAGGGTGAGAAACCTGTGGATTCCTGGGGAACCTCTCTGTAAGCAAACAACAGAAGGGGCAAATATTTTCCCACTCCCTCTTAAGCTAATCTGCAAATGCCCGAGGCATGGACTTGATTATAGAGTTTAACCTCTCAACAAGACCATTAGTCTGGGGATGGTAGGGGGAGGTCTTCATGTGCTTCACCCCACAGGACTTCCACAGACAAGCCAGCAGGTCTGACATGAAATCGGCACCTCTGTCAGACAGTATTTCTTTTGGGAAACCTACCCTGCTGAAAATATCTACCAAAGCATTTGCCACCTTCTCTGCCTCAATGGAGGACAAAGCCACTGCCTCAGGGTATCGTGTAGCATAATCCACTACCACTAGGGTATACTTTTTCCCTGTGGAACTTGGGGTACTCAGAGGACCCACAATATCCATAGCTACCCTCTGAAATGGCTTCTCAATCACAGGCAAAGGCATCAAAGGAGCTCTCACCTTGTCTCCTGCCTTGCCTACCTTTTGGCACTGCTCACAGGTCCTGCAGTACTCTGTTACATCTCTGGAAATTCCAGGCCAGTAGAAGTTCTGCATAATACGCCTCTTTGTATGTTTTATGCCCATATGACCTGCAAAGGGAATATCATGGGCTATGGCTAAAAGTGCCAGATGGTAGGCTGTAGGCAGTATCAACTGCTGTACTGTCTCACCTTCTAGCCCTTCCTCAAGGGTCCACTCTCTGTATAGTAACCCTTTGTCCCAGAATACAGATTTCCAGTTTTCTTTGAGAATCAGGTGCCTCCCTAGCTACCTGCCTCAGGCCTTGCAATGTAGGGTCTGAGAGCTAAGCCTTTCTCAACTCTCTCCTTGTAACCCTTCCCAGATCTCCTTCCACAGGAAGTCTGGCATCCTCTGACAGCGGTACCTCACTGTCAGCCTGGGTACTACTACTCACCTCTACCTTTGCAGTTACCCTGTCCAAGGGACCATCAGTACTCGCAAGCAGATGTGGCTCACCTTCAGGCTCACTGCTACAGCGTAGCTTACTCCCTGAAGTAACCACCTCACCAGTCCTGGCTGCAAGTATGCAGTCTGTCTGGGTCTCCCCCAGGCTACCAGACCCACATGATTGTCTCCTAGCATCACTGTGTGTAACTGCATAAGTACATGGTACTGCCTCATCCAAATCCTTCCCTCTCAGGACATCTGCAGGATGATAGTTTAGTACCCCTGTTATCTCAAGACAACCTACTACTGGCATTTTGTCTTTCCCACTTACTGGCTCCCTCACCTTTGGTTCCCCACCTTGCCTTCGTGGACACCTGTATGCCACATGGCCCCACTGGTTGCATTCAAAACATTTAACCCTAGCTCCTGGATGTGTACCTGGACTAGTGGCTTCCCCTACTACTGGCAGATTCTGTTGGGGCAGTCTGCTGCCCACTATGGGTTCCTTTAGACCAATGAGCAGTACTGGAGGTCCCCTTCCTGTGCAGGCCTGTCCTGCTGGCCAGATATAGGTCTCCCTTCTTCCCCAACTCATCTGAAGTAGCACATTGTCTATCAGCTAACCAGATCCTCATGTTCTCAGGCAAAGTGCTAAGGGCTTGTTCCCTGTTCCCTCACCAAAAGGTCTGCCAGCCCTTCAAAAGTGGTGACCTGACATCCACTCACCCAGCTATGAAAATAAGTGCTCAGTTCAGCAACATATTCACACACACTTTCATCTGCCTTGCGTTTATGCTCACAAAACTTTTTCCTATACATTTCAGGTGTTAGCTTAAAACATTCTAAAAGACATTTTTTACAGCAGTATAATCATAACAGACAGTGTCAGGCATTTTTGACAACAAAGTTACAGCTTTCCCATGTAGTAAGGGGGTCAGGAACCGTACCCAGAGCCTTTTGTCAACACTATACTGTTTGCATACCCTCTCAAACATATGAATGAAACTATCAAAATTATCCCTCTCTTTAAATTGCGGAAAAAATTTACTGACCTGTTGTGCTTCTCGGGTCCAGTTACTCCCTTCCCCATTACCTCCATGACTCTGGCAAAGAGTCGGCATTTCCCTCTCATGCCTTCTCTGATGCTCCTTTTCTTCGGCTTCTATCTCCAAATGCCTGGCCTCCAACTCAAGTAATTTTAGCTCCAGCTGGATTTTTAAGTCCATTGCAGAAAGGTTGAGCTGTCCATTCCCCAAGGATATTGTATCTGCACTGCCAGTCTGATTGTCCTTCGCAGAAAGGTTGAGCTGTCCATTCTCCTTGGATATCGTATCTCCACTGCCAGTCTGATTGTCCTCCTGGATGCTGTTTTCTGATGCAGCTCTAACCAAGGCTGCAATCAGGTCTGCTTTAGTCAGGTTTCCATGCACCAGTCCCTTAGCCTAGCACATCTCCACCAGCTGGTTCCTTGTCAGCTTTCCATACTCCTCTGCTGACATGCTGCCTGCTCACCCTGACTAACTAAGCTAACAAAAGAAATAAAACAGTTGTGATCTGAACTCTGATTATTCACTGCGTGGCTGATTTAGAGTACAAAACACCTTCAGAGATCACTGTACATAAGGTACAGGATTCACTCTACCCACACCACTAGAAGCCAATTAGTATTTGCCAACTACTTAATATGTGATGTGGATATCCCAACCACTGCAAACCACATGTGATGCCCGTGCCCTGGCCCAGCAATCAAGGAGCCTCAATCCTCACCACTAACACCAGAGAGGATATCTCATATGAGAGAAAAGGATAACAGATGCACACAGTAAAGTGCAATTTCCTTTAAGAGCACACAGAGATCACAGTCAGTCCGGGACTGGTCGCTCCCTTGCTCCCCAGGTCCCCAATAAGACTCCCCACTGGCACAGCTATAGGGTCCAGATCGTAGCCTAGCTGGCAAGCTAAAACCTCCGGCACCCTCTCTTTAAATTGCGGAAAAAATTTACTGACCTGTTGTGCTTCTGGGGTCCAGTTACTCCCTTCCCCATTACCTCCATGACTCTGGCGAAGAGTCGGCATTTCCCTCTCATGCCTTCTCTGATGCACCTTTTCTTCGGCCTCTCTGGTGTTAGTGGTGAGGATTGAGACTCCTTGATTGCTGGGCCAGGGCACGGGCGTCACATGTGCTTCATGTTCCTACCCAAGTAGCTGACACACACACACACTTTGAGATGTATTTATACAACTTTACAGACACTCCTGGGAAAGGCTGACACAGATTTTCCAGCTGTGCCCCTATACCCAGACTATACGGTAGTAACTCCTGCCACCACCAGCTAATAATTATCAGCTACCCAAAGGCCCTTAAAAGGGTGCCCGATTATTACTGTGCAATATTATTGTTCAATAGTAGTGTAACTAAGCAATCAATGCTTATTGGAAGGGCTTATTACATGATCACTTATAAGCATGCAGTATACTCTAGAACTTAATTTATCTCTACATAAACCAGCCACAGTTGAAAAGGGTTTAAAATATTTAATAATAAATACTAAAAACACAAGACAATACTACTACACTGCAGTGCTATTCAAGAGTTCAGAGGTCACACAGAAACTTAAAATAATTCAGTAGTACAGTTGTGACATAACAGAAAAACACGTAGTCTAATCTTTTTTAATTCCTAGCTATTGCTTCAAGAAAACACACTTCTAAAATAACTTACATTGAGCAAGGCAGTGCTGAGTTAAATAGTCACAAAAATGCTTACAGTCTCTCTCTGAGCAATAGTTTTTAAAATCACTAACAAACATTTCTGCTGGGCCCTCCCAGATTACTTTGTGTTTTTTGACACTTAGGTTTGCCATATACACATTACATCATTTTGGCACTTTTCTGGTTCCCAGGCCACACAGAAACTGCATTTACATTCTTTTACACTTAAAGCAATAAAGGACATTCCACATGTAAGTCCTGGTCATTAACTTTAGCCTTAAAACAATAGAAAGAATGTGCTAGTCCAGACATAATGACTCCGTGATCTGGGGATCAAAAGAACATACAAGACATGATTTTAATTTCAAAGAACAGATGTGAAATGCTTGACTTAGTTTTCCTTACAGCAGATTGCAATGTTGCTACAATCTTGAAGTTCAACATTTTACAGTATTTTTCTTTAATTTAAGAAACAAGCCTGTATTTTACATTTGTATTTACACATGCCAGAATTATGTATCAAATTCTTTTTGGCTAGGCTGGCAGCCTTCACCCTTCTCTACCAGTCTTCAGAAACAGCTGTAGTGCTTTTTGTGTAATTCATTTTAACAGCTCTAGCTGATTGTGGTATCTTAACAGTTTTGAGGCTAGATTCCATAATTAAGTGACTTACTAATTAATAAGAGGCAGCATAAGGAAGAACAAGGTGTATGAAGCAAAATACTGTAAGATTACTAGTCTAGATGCACTGCAGTGGAGGGAATAACCACTGTTTTCCATGTGTTACTTATGTTTGATAACAGGATAGTAGTTACTAGTGGCAATCAAAAGGGTACTCTTTGCCAACATCACAATTATTAATTATGCTGCTTGAATCATTGAGATTAGGACTCACCTAATTTGGCCCTCCTTTCTCATAAATTAGGCGGTCGCAGAGGATGTTTATATTAGGAGGAGGAAGATACAGACAACATAAGAGATAGGGCAGACTTGACAATATTCTTTGTGAAACAGGGGAACTATTCAGACAGATAAAGTACACAGATGAATAACTCCGGTTTGCTGCAGGTAACAAATGCCTTTATATTTTCATAATTGAGTGAGCTGCAAATGATGGGGCACAGTGTAAAATGCTGTACTGAGAAACATATGTAACATACTGTGCTGGAGATATTGTTAGTTTTATAGTAAATATGAAGATGGTGCAGTGGTTAGTATTGTCGCCTCACAGCAAGAGGTTCTCCCGTTCGATTCTCGTCTGGAGCGCCTTCTGTGTGGAGTCTGCATGTTCTCCCTGCGGTCGAGTGATGTTAAAGACATGCAGGTAGGTACGAGCGTGAATGGGTGTGCCTTCGTTGAAGGTTGGGCGTCGGGCTGGCAACTCAGAACCGTAAAATCCACTGTCAGTCATGAGCGGACCGGAGTTCCACTGGTGTGACCCCTAACTGGGAAAAGCCGAAAGACTTTTTTATACTAAATATGAAGATATGCAATATTTCCATGGGTACATAAATATTTCCAAAACCAAGTGACTGAGAAATTATAGTATGACAGCACTTGAAACATTTAGTGACAGTCAAGAAAACTGACAGTGTTACTAACACTGTAAGCTGTACAGCTGGAGAAATATTCCTTGGGATTCAAAACCATGCATAGTGCAATTGTGGCATACCAACTCACAAATTAGGCTCATAGCATAATGTTTTTCATATATCATAGCATAGTGCTTCCTGGGGCTAATTATTAAGAAAACAGGTAGAAATTTGCAGCCTAGGCAGCTGTTAATAAACAAATAAACAAAACTGCCATTAAAAAAATAACATGTCCAGCTTTGAAAGAGGAAATCCCTACAGTTCAGACTAAAAGTGAGATTAAGAAAATAGATGACCAAAGTAAATGTTCATTTTTTGTGCATTTTGACAATACAGGAAAAAAATTAGCCTTATTAAAGGGTCTACTGCAATGTTTACCATCTTTTTTCACCATAAAAAGAAATAGAATGGTAACAGAACAGTAGAAAAAAAGTTAGTAAGCAGAGGAATGTATCCTAGAGAAAGGGGGACAGTAAAAATGGGAGTAAGTAGAGAGAGAAATGGTATAATTATGTGTGTGTGTGTGTGTGTGTGTGTGTGTGTGTGTGTGTGTGTGTGTGTGTGTGTGTGTGTGTGTGTGTGTATATATATATATATATATATATATATATATATATATATATATGTGTGTGTAGTGGTTTTAAAATGTTTAGACACCCCTGTTAAAATGCCAGGTTTGTGTGATATAAAATAATAAGACCACAATAAATAATTTCAAAACTTTTCCCACCTTTAATGCGACCTATAACCTGTACAATTCAGTTGAAAAACAAACAAATCTGTTAAGGGAAAAATATAAAAAATAAAAAACGTACAATAAGCTGGTTAAGTGTGCACACCCTTAAAACTAATACTTTGTTGAAGCACCTTTTGATTTAATTACAACATTATTTTCTTGGGTACAGACCTGCCATCAATTAAAGAGACTCTGATTAACCCCAAATAAAGTTCAGCGGTCCTAGTAGGATTTTCCTGACATTTACTCAGTTGCCAGCTACAGCAAAAGTCATGGTTCGCAGAGAGCTTACATAGAATCAATGGGATCTCATTGTCGAAAGGTATCAGTCAGGAGAAGGGTACAAAAACATTTCAACAGCATTGGATATACCATGGAACAGAATGAAAACAGTCATCAAAAATTGGAGAAAATATGGGACAACAGTGATGTTGCAAAGAACTGGACGTCCCTCTAAAATTGTTGAAAAGACAAGATGAAAACTTTTCAGGGAGTCTGCCAAGAGACCTTCAGCAACACTGAAGGAGCTGCAGAAATTTCTGGCAAGTACTTATGTACTGCATGTGACAACAATCTGCCATATTCTCTATATGTCTGGGCTATGGGGTAGGGTTGCAAGACGGAAGCCTTTTCGTACACAGAAAAACATCCAGACCCGGCTAAAATTTGCAAAACAGTACATCAAGTCTCCCAAAAGCATGTGGGAAAATGTGTAATGGTCTGATGAGACCAAGATTGAACTTTTTGGCCACAATTCCAAAAGGTACGTTTGGTGCAAAAACAAAACTTCGCATCACCAAAAGAACACCATCCCCATGGTGAAGCATGGTGATGGCAGTATCATGCTTTGGGGTTGCTTTTCTTCAGCTGGAACTCTGTCTTTAGTCAAGGTGGAGGGAATTATGAACAGTTCCAAATACCAGTCACTTTTGACCCAAAACCTTCAGGCATCTGATAGAAAGCTGAAGATGAAAAGGAATTTCACTATTCAACATTACAATGACCCCAAGCATACATCCCACTCAACAAAAGAATGGCTTCACCAGAAGAAAATTAAAGTTATGGAATGGACCAGCCAGAGTCCAGACCTAAATCCAATAGAAAATCTGTGGGGTGACTTCAAGAGGGCTGTGCACAAGAGATGCCCTCACAATCTGACAGATTTGGAACACTTTTGCAAGGAAGAGTGGGCAAATACTGCCAAGTCAAAATGTGCCATGCTGATAGATTCCTACCCAAGAAGACTGATTGCTGTAATTAAATCAAAAGGCGCTTCAACAAAGTATTAGTTTAAGGGTGTGCACGCTTATGCAACCAGGTTATTGTACATTTTTTATATTTTTTCCCCTAACAGGTTTGTTTGTTTTTCGATTGAATTGCACAGTTTAAAGGTCACATTAAAGGTGGGAAAAGTTTTGAAAGGATTTATTGTGGCCTCATTTTTTTATATTACAAAAACCTGGCATTTTAACAGTGGTGTGTAAACCTTTTATATCCACCGTATATGTGACAGAGGACATGCAGACTCCGCACAGAAGGCACCCCAGCCGAGGACTGAACCGGCAAATGTATTGCTATGAGGCAGCAACGCAATCCTAGTCCCAGAACAAGCAAATGAAAGTAAAAATCAACCCACAGCAAAAATGTATGGAAGGAACAAATGATATTGATAGTCCACTTGAGTAATCCACTCAAATAATCCACTTGAATAATCGTAACCAAGGTAATGAGAGCAAAACAAATGTATTTTATTTTATTTTCAAACGTTAGCGCTTTCACAGACAGTAGTTTCCGCTTCCTCAGACGTACTCTAAACCACATTCAAGCTTCACTTTTTATATACTACACAGCAATCAAACAATTAATCAATCACTGCCTCTAATTAGCATATGAATCAGTATTAAAAACAGTACTGAAAACAATATTAAAAAACTGTTGCATGTCAATATAAAAAATAATACTGAAGTTAAATAATTCATCAATAATAAACTTATACTCTCAAACTTCATAATGAGAGAGTTTCGTGATAAAAAACATTATAAAAAAGTATTGACAATACTACTGTTAAATAAAGCTATTGAATAAAATAACAAACAAACAATGACAAGCAATAACAACTATTTAAGAGGTCTAGCTTTAAGCACTGGCTTAAGAGGCACATTCTCATTGAGCCCCCTACCTCTGTGTGCTGCAATTCTAAGTATCCACTTGACCTCTGCTTGTTCCATCAAATTCGTAATATCACCTAACCCAATGTTACTGGTCTGTACATACAGTACTTGAAATACAAATGCATGCTCCCTTCCTTTAGGAAGTGTATGTTTTGCTAATGTACTATACTCCTGTCGCCTTGTAAAGCAATATGCATGATCCCTTATACGTTCCATGAGCGTTCTGTTGGTTTTACCTACGCAGAAACTAAAACATGTTTTACAATGGGCCACATATACCACATTTTTGGTATTGCAGTTGGATTCATATCGAATTTCCCACAACTGACCAGTATCTGGCTGTTTAAAGAATCTGGACTCATCTATCTCACTACACTGAGCACAATTGCCACATCTCTTCGTTCCTGAGTAGGAATAATTATAATGAACTGCCCTAGAATTGCTCAAATCAGGAAAACATAACTGCTGCTTACGATTTTTCATATTTTTATATGTGTACGTTGGATAATTACCTACCAGCTCCCTGGTCCTGTCATCCACCAGGAGCATGTTCCAATTTGTGGAAATGGCTTCTTGAATCATGGTAATATCACCGGTAACTTCGTACAGCTGTTACCTCTATCAGGAACGCCCTTTCACTGTTAGAATAGTAGGGTTTGGCCTTGGTATATCTAAGCTTACTCACTGTAGTATATACCCTATTTACCTCTCCAGGATGATACCCTCTTGTTAAGAGGCGTCCCTTAAGCTTGTCCAATTCATCTTGCAACAAAGAGTCATCACAGCAAAGTCTGGATACTCTCATGGCTTGCCCCTTGTCAAATACCCTGGGGTTATGCATACTTGTCCATGCAGAAAAGCAGGTCTATAGCACAATTTTCTATAAACTTTGGTCAGATATTTATCATTGTGCCAATAGATCGTCACATCCAAATAGTTGATCTTGACCCCTGAGAATTCCAACGTAAATCTCAGGAAACCTTCCATGTTGTTAATTTGTTGGAAAAAAGTAGTTAAAAGTGTTCCCGACCACTTCCACAAGAAAAAGAGATCATCAACGAAACGTCTATAAAAATTATATTCAAATGGTTAAGCATGATCTCTTTCTCCCATGCCACCATGATCAAATTGGCATAGGTGTTGGTACAACTCATGCCCATGGCCACACCTTTCTTTTGTCTGTAACATTTATCCTGGAATAGAAAAACATTATATTCCAGCACCTGTTCCAACAATAAGCAGATTAAATCTGCTTTGTTTTCTGACATAAAACCTTCATCTCCCAATAACCTCCTTATCATTTCTACACCTTCTTCATTAGGGATACATGTAAAGAGTGATACCACATCCATCGTTGTTAATAAGATATCATTATTGGTGGCCAAATTGGTAGTGCACAGATACAGGTCTCTCAGAAATTGCTCTGTATCTTTCAAAACATAACTAAAATTGGACAAAACCGACTTTAATTCATGATCCAAGTAAATAGAAATTGGTTCTGTGAGCCAGCCTGAACCCGAAACTATTGGTCTAAACAATGGTTGTGTGGGGTTCGTATGTATCTTTGGTAGCCCATTTATTCTAGGTATTATAGGATATTCTACATTAAAATAATCAAACATTTCAGTGGTTATCAAATTCATCAACTTGCATTCATACAAAGTGCCATGAATGCTATGTTGTATCGCAATTATGGCTTCAAATGAAATGGGCTCATATGTCTCACTGGCTAACATACCTAACATAGATTGTAAATAAAAATCTAGATCCATCACAAATACGGGCCCTCCCTTGTCCGCTGGACGTATAATTATATTAATATTGTTCTTAAGCTTGTTAAGTGCTGCCATTTCATTTTTACTTAGATTGTTATCAATAGTAGTATGAAGAGTGCCTATTTCATTATATAAATCATTCTCAACAGCTTTGAGAAATATTTCCAAATTCGGTGGTAAATGGGGATTAATTAAACTCTTGCGGTTAAAGCAATTCAAATTTGAGCTGGAGACTTCATTGAACATGAGTTTTAAAGCTATATTGCGTGTAAATAATCTTACAGCTAGAATCGCTTCGCTTATGTCCATGCTACATGATGGTATAAAACTCATACCTTTGTCCAGTAACTTGAGCTCATCATGAGTTAGCTCATATTTAGATATGTTCCACACTAAAGTCCCTGGTTCCAGGGTTTCTTCATGGAATGTACCTGTTGTTGGTTCGGTGGATCTTTTCTGTTTGGCTCCTCTGCCAGAGTCCTGGTCCATAGATCTTTTCCTCCCTATTCTGATCAGTAAAGGGATGACCGGAAAATCCTGACCTTCCGCTCTGTCGAGCTGTATTTTACGTCTCCCCACTGTACTTGTACGAGCCAGGCCATTGTCTTCATTCGCCTGTTGATTCGATGATAACTCCGCC
>NC_056731.1:617413391-617455891 GCF_019279795.1 Protopterus annectens | reverse complement strand
AGAGGAGGCCCTTTGGGAATGCCCCAATATTACCAACAATGACGTGCACACCATTACCGAATTGATGGGAGTGGTTTTAAAGAACAATTTTGTGTTCTTTTCAGGTGAATATTTCCATCAAGTGACAGGTGTGTCAATGGGGGCAAATTGTGCACCTACCTATGCTGATATTATTTTGTACATTTGGGAAAAGAAATTCATCTTGGATAGCCCCTTTTCAAAATCTTGGAATTTCTATGTTAGATTCCTTGATGATGTTTGTATTTTTTGGACGGGTCCCGTGGATGATATAGCGAAATTTATTCAGTACATCCATACTACCACCAATTTTTTAAAGTTTACACACCACATTTCCCAACATAGTGTAAATTATTTGGATGTGACACTTACCATGGTTGATGGTGGGTTCAAATCTAGCATCTATCGTAAACCCACATTTTCCAATGGTTATTTACATTATCAGAGTTCCCACCCCAATTTTCAAAAAAGGGATACTCAAGGGGCAATACGTCCGTATTTCCAGGATGACTTCTCTAGATGTAGATTATCAGCAGGAATGTGGTATACTACAACATCTATTTTTAGAAAGGGGTTACCCTGTATCACTGATTAAGGCTGTTGAAGAGGAGGTTACTTTGGCTAGGTCATCTAGATTTGCTCCTATACTGGGTAGGTCTGGTGTTAACATCGTAGATAGTTCTACATCTAATAAAACTGACCAGTTTGCAAGTAGTTTTACCTTTATTACCCAGTTTAGTGGAAACGCCTCCCACATAAGAAACATTGTGGAAAAGGAATGGGGCACGTTTAAGGAGTTGACTGACCTAGATACCTTTAAGGGTAGGGACATTAAAACTGTGTTTAGGAGGGTATAAACATCAAAACCCTAGAACAACAAGATGTTTCCATCTTGCACTCCAGACCTAATTTAGGGGTTTTCAAGTGTGGTCATTGTTCCTCCTGTAAGTACATACTTCAGGCCAGTCATGTGTTTTTGGAAAGTAGAGGTAGGGACATTAAGGCAAGGGGTCATTATAATTGCAAGACTGGTGGTTTGGTTTATCTGGCCATATGCCAACAATGTCCAGCGTTTTACGTTGGCAAAACCGAAAGGTTACTTTCTAGGCGCATATATGAGCACATTTACGACATTTCTAAGTGCAAAACACCAGTGCCTTGTATAAACATACCACCATATGCAAAAATGCCAAGTTCTTGTTCTTTGTTCTGGAGGTAGTTCCAAAGGACATCAGGGGGGGTCCATGGGAGGCACGCCTTGCCCATAAAGAAACGTACTGGCAGATATTGTTGGAGGCTAACAGATCCCCTGGTCTTAATGAATCTATTTCGATTGTTCCGTACTTAAAAAATAAGGCACAATACATTTAGGTAAATTGTGCATAAGTTGTTTTTATTATTTTCATTATTTATTTTGTTGATTGTATAAGTAAATTAATATTGTTATGTGTTTTATTGAATTTTACAAGTTACATCTAAAAATTTTTAGTTAATTTTTTATTTAATATTTTGTACTTGTGGTTTAAGTGGTCCAGGATGTAATTGTTATATTCCAATTCATTTTGGTACATACATTTGTTGGAAAATGTTTTTTCATTAAGTCCCTTTGACTTAATACATTTTAAAATTGATTCATTAATTAATCAATTAGTGTTTTTGCAAAAGTATTTAAACTGGTTGAATGCAGGAAATTGTTGTATCTGATGAAGTCTTTCCAATAGACGAAACGTGTGGAGTTTATTGCTGGAGTCTTTTTGACACATTAATAAAATCTTTTTGGATTATTTTGCCTGATTGTGAGCTGTTTCTGCCTAAGCTACTGGACTGGTGTGACTGCCTTCTTTGTTGAGGTTCGTTTTTTTGCAGCGTCTGTTTTTGGGTTGTGGTCGTTATGGCTGCTAGTCCGGTGGTCTCTCCAGGGCACGGGCAACAGAGGAACTTCCCTGTGGAATCGTCCAGGTCTGAAACGGACGGACTATCCCAGCTCACGGGCCAGCTAACCACTTTAATAAATCTTTTGACTCCTATGGGAACGAGTATTCAGGCTCTACTCCAAGAGCAGCGTAACCTTTCCAGGTTGGTTGTTCCCAACCAGAGAAACGTACCGTCCCAGATTTTGCTGATGGTGTAGTCCGAGTAAGAGAGAACGCAAACGGCGTACGCGTTCCTGCAACTGATTTTAACAGTACGCCAGCGGCTCTTCATAATACTGCATCCTCACCTATTTCTGCCGCTCAACCGGACAGTGACATTGAGATTAACCATCGTTCTACTTCTTCTTTCAATGAATGGTTTATGTCCAAACCTAAATTTCAATATGAGGAGCATTTTCAGGGTCGAGGAGCTAACGGCGTTGTTTATTCCGAATTGGAATGGCGTTTGAGAATGCACTTTACCGTTATCGGACTCTTGAACTGGACAATTTATACCTTATGGAAAATCTAAACAAAGGTACTGTACCTAAGGGTTTACGGGTATTTAAATACCCCAATCAGGTTATATCAGACAGCCCCTTTCACAAGGACCTCATTGAGGCCTTTGATCAATGTGGGCGTAGCATAGTGAAAGCCATTATTAAAAAGAATAATGAAGAATTGTGTATTTTACAGCAGGATATTTCTGTGTATTTTAAACGAATGTCTGATGATTTGTTATTTGATTCCAACAAATGCTATGAAATTAGAAGGGATGTTGATACACATTGCGAGACAGTTTTGAATCGCAAATACAAAAAACTAAGAAGGGATCTGTTAGAATATGAACAGGGACGACAATACCCCAGTCCGCCTCCTTTTAAACAGCCATTATACCATCATGATCATGAATTTGGTTTTTCTTCCCACAGTCCTCCTAGGGAGGTTCCATTGGAACAGAGAGACATTACATCCCCCCATGGTGACTTTCACGAGTCATTAGGTGAGGATGAGCCTGCCTTGCGCAGGTCCGAACGTATTCGCCAACAAGGGCAACAACCCCATAATAATTATCACCCTTTAGACCGGGCCCCTCTAGCACAGAGAGGGAGAGGGGGGTTTACTCGCGGGTGGAAGAGAAACCAGAGACAGCATTGGTAAGGAACAATGAACATGTTGTTACTTCCTTGGGAGAATACACTTTACATTCTTGTAATAATTATCACATTTACAATTACAGTCATTTTGCTATATCTGACCATTGTTTTCAGTTATTCACCAAAGGGTTTAAGTATGTTCCTAAAAAATCTAGTAATTTAATACTTGCCATTCTGGACCTCAAGCTCTTCACCTGTAAATTAAACTTGGAACATTTACTGGGTACCTCTAATGGTATTCCTGGTTTCTTTTTGAGGAGATCTAGTACATTTAATCCCCCCCTTCATCCACAACTCAAAAATTTTGAGAAAAGGATCGAGGGTAGGTTTAGGAAGGAGTTGGGTACGGACCACTTTGTGGCTAACCTAACACCACAGGAGAGACAATTGCTTGAACAACTTAGGGGTGACCCTACCCTTAGGGTTATGGAACCCGATAAGGGTGGGGGGACGGTCATTATGGACAGTTTAGTCTACCAGGGTAAAATGTATGACATTCTTCATGACCATCATAAATACACCTCTGCTTCCTTGAATGAAATCAATATATCCTATCACAAGATAGACCTAGTTGTTCAGGATCTATTAGATCAGGAGGTGATTGATTTTCAAGTTTATACCTTCCTTTCAAACACAGATCCCAGGATACCATCCATTTTTGGGATACCCAAGGTGCACAAAGACCCCATTGACCCACCTTTAAGGCCTATAGTAGCTTTCCAAGGTTCCAAGACACACCCTATATCCAAATTTTTGGATTGGAAACTGAAGGAACTATGGGGTAGGGAAGAATACATTCTCAAAGATTCCTGGGCCTTTTTGCGTCGTGTTACATCAGATTTACTTGTACCCAACTTGGTATTTCTAACCATCGACGTGGTGGATCTTTTTTCTGTTATTCCCCACGAATTGGGTCTCGAATGGTTAGAGGAGGCCCTTTGGGAATGCCCCAATATTACCAACAATGACGTGCACACCATTACCGAATTGATGGGAGTGGTTTTAAAGAACAATTTTGTGTTCTTTTCAGGTGAATATTTCCATCAAGTGACAGGTGTGTCAATGGGGGCAAATTGTGCACCTACCTATGCTGATATTATTATGTACATTTGGGAAAAGAAATTCATCTTGGATAGCCCCTTTTCAAAATCTTGGAATTTCTATGTTAGATTCCTTGATGATGTTTGTATTTTTTGGACGGGACCCGTGGATGATATAGCGAAATTTATTCAGTACATCCATACTACCACCAATTTTTTAAAGTTTACACACCACATTTCCCAACATAGTGTAAATTATTTGGATGTGACACTTACCATGGTTGATGGTGGGTTCAAATCTAGCATCTATCGTAAACCCACATTTTCCAATGGTTATTTACATTATCAGAGTTCCCACCCCAATTTTCAAAAAAGGGGGATACTCAAGGGGCAATACGTCCGTATTTCCAGGATGACTTCTCTAGATGTAGATTATCAGCAGGAATGTGGTATACTACAACATCTATTTTTAGAAAGGGGTTACCCTGTATCACTGATTAAGGCTGTTGAAGAGGAGGTTACTTTGGCTAGGTCATCTAGATTTGCTCCTATACTGGGTAGGTCTGGTGTTAACATCGTAGATAGTTCTACATCTAATAAAACTGACCAGTTTGCAAGTAGTTTTACCTTTATTACCCAGTTTAGTGGAAACGCCTCCCACATAAGAAACATTGTGGAAAAGGAATGGGGCACGTTTAAGGAGTTGACTGACCTAGATACCTTTAAGGGTAGGGACGTTAAAACTGTGTTTAGGAGGGGTATAAACATCAAAAAAACCCTAGAACAACAAGATGTTTCCATCTTGCACTCCAGACCTAATTTAGGGGTTTTCAAGTGTGGTCATTGTTCCTCCTGTAAGTACATACTTCAGGCCAGTCATGTGTTTTTGGAAAGTAGAGGTAGGGACATTAAGGCAAGGGGTCATTATAATTGCAAGACTGGTGGTTTGGTTTATCTGGCCATATGCCAACAATGTCCAGCGTTTTACGTTGGCAAAACCGAAAGGTTACTTTCTAGGCGCATATATGAGCACATTTACGACATTTCTAAGTGCAAAAACACCAGTGCCTTGTATAAACATACCACCATATGCAAAAATGCCAAGTTCTTGTTCTTTGTTCTGGAGGTAGTTCCAAAGGACATCAGGGGGGGTCCATGGGAGGCACGCCTTGCCCATAAAGAAACGTACTGGCAGATATTGTTGGAGGCTAACAGATCCCTGGTCTTAATGAATCTATTTCGATTGTTCCGTACTTAAAAAATAAGGCACAATACATTTAGGTAAATTGTGCATAAGTTGTTTTTATTATTTTCATTATTTATTTTGTTGATTGTATAAGTAAATTAATATTGTTATGTGTTTTATTGAATTTTACAAGTTACATCTAAAAAATTTTTTAGTTAATTTTTTATTTAATATTTTGTACTTGTGGTTTAAGTGGTCCAGGATGTAATTGTTATATTCCAATTCATTTTGGTACATACATTTGTTGGAAAATGTTTTTTCATTAAGTCCCTTTGACTTAATACATTTTAAAATTGATTCATTAATTAATCAATTAGTGTTTTTGCAAAAGTATTTAAACTGGTTGAATGCAGGAAATTGTTGTATCTGATGAAGTCTTTCCAATAGACGAAAACGTGTGTGGAGTTTATTGCTGGAGTCTTTTTGACACATTAATAAAATCTTTTTGGATTATTTTGCCTGATTGTGAGCTGTTTCTGCCTAAGCTACTGGACTGGTGTGACTGCCTTCTTTGTTGAGGTTCGTTTTTTTGCAGCGTCTGTTTTTGGGTTGTGGTCGTTATGGCTGCTAGTCCGGTGGTCTCTCCAGGGCACGGGCAACAGAGGAACTTCCCTGTGGAATCGTCCAGGTCTGAAACGGACGGACTATCCCAGCTCACGGGCCAGCTAACCACTTTAATAAATCTTTTGACTCCTATGGGAACGAGTATTCAGGCTCTACTCCAAGAGCAGCGTAACCTTTCCAGGTTGGTTGTTCCCAACCAGAGAAACGTACCCGTCCCAGATTTTGCTGATGGTGTAGTCCGAGTAAGAGAGAACGCAAACGGCGTACGCGTTCCTGCAACTGATTTTAACAGTACGCCAGCGGCTCTTCATAATACTGCATCCTCACCTATTTCTGCCGCTCAACCGGACAGTGACATTGAGATTAACCATCGTTCTACTTCTTCTTTCAATGAATGGTTTATGTCCAAACCTAAATTTCAATATGAGGAGCATTTTCAGGGTCGAGGAGCTAACGGCGTTGTTTATTCCGAATTGGAATGGCGTTTTGAGAATGCACTTTACCGTTATCGGACTCTTGAACTGGACAATTTATACCTTATGGAAAATCTAAACAAAGGTACTGTACCTAAGGGTTTACGGGTATTTAAATACCCCAATCAGGTTATATCAGACAGCCCCTTTCACAAGGACCTCATTGAGGCCTTTGATCAATGTGGGCGTAGCATAGTGAAAGCCATTATTAAAAAGAATAATGAAGAATTGTGTATTTTACAGCAGGATATTTCTGTGTATTTTAAACGAATGTCTGATGATTTGTTATTTGATTCCAACAAATGCTATGAAATTAGAAGGGATGTTGATACACATTGCGAGACAGTTTTGAATCGCAAATACAAAAAACTAAGAAGGGATCTGTTAGAATATGAACAGGGACGACAATACCCCAGTCCGCCTCCTTTTAAACAGCCATTATACCATCATGATCATGAATTTGGTTTTTCTTCCCACAGTCCTCCTAGGGAGGTTCCATTGGAACAGAGAGACATTACATCCCCCCATGGTGACTTTCACGAGTCATTAGGTGAGGATGAGCCTGCCTTGCGCAGGTCCGAACGTATTCGCCAACAAGGGCAACAACCCCATAATAATTATCACCCTTTAGACCGGGCCCCTCTAGCACAGAGAGGGAGAGGGGGTTTACTCATGGGTGGAAGAGAAACCAGAGACAGCATTGGTAAGGAACAATGAACATGTTGTTACTTCCTTGGGAGAATACACTTTACATTCTTGTAATAATTATCACATTTACAATTACAGTCATTTTGCTATATCTGACCATTGTTTTCAGTTATTCACCAAAGGGTTTAAGTATGTTCCTAAAAATCTAGTAATTTAATACTTGCCATTCTGGACCTCAAGCTCTTCACCTGTAAATTAAACTTGGAACATTTACTGGGTACCTCTAATGGTATTCCTGGTTTCTTTTTGAGGAGATCTAGTACATTTAATCCCCCCCTTCATCCACAACTCAAAATTTTGAGAAAAGGATCGAGGGTAGGTTTAGGAAGGAGTTGGGTACGGACCACTTTGTGGCTAACCTAACACCACAGGAGAGACAATTGCTTGAACAACTTAGGGGTGACCCTACCCTTAGGGTTATGGAACCCGATAAGGGTGGGGGGACGGTCATTATGGACAGTTTAGTCTACCAGGGTAAAATGTATGACATTCTTCATGACCATCATAAATACACCTCTGCTTCCTTGAATGAAATCAATATATCCTATCACAAGATAGACCTAGTTGTTCAGGATCTATTAGATCAGGAGGTGATTGATTTTCAAGTTTATACCTTCCTTTCAAACACAGATCCCAGGATACCATCCATTTTTGGGATACCCAAGGTGCACAAAGACCCCATTGACCCACCTTTAAGGCCTATAGTAGCTTTCCAAGGTTCCAAGACACACCCTATATCCAAATTTTTGGATTGGAAACTGAAGGAACTATGGGGTAGGGAAGAATACATTCTCAAAGATTCCTGGGCCTTTTTGCGTCGTGTTACATCAGATTTACTTGTACCCAACTTGGTATTTCTAACCATCGACGTGGTGGATCTTTTTTCTGTTATTCCCCACGAATTGGGTCTCGAATGGTTAGAGGAGGCCCTTTGGGAATGCCCCAATATTACCAACAATGACGTGCACACCATTACCGAATTGATGGGAGTGGTTTTAAAGAACAATTTTGTGTTCTTTTCAGGTGAATATTTCCATCAAGTGACAGGTGTGTCAATGGGGGCAAATTGTGCACCTACCTATGCTGATATTATTATGTACATTTGGGAAAAGAAATTCATCTTGGATAGCCCCTTTTCAAAATCTTGGAATTTCTATGTTAGATTCCTTGATGATGTTTGTATTTTTTGGACGGGCCCCGTTGATGATATAGCGAAATTTATTCAGTACATCCATACTACCACCAATTTTTTAAAGTTTACACACCACATTTCCCAACATAGTGTAAATTATTTGGATGTGACACTTACCATGGTTGATGGTGGGTTCAAATCTAGCATCTATCGTAAACCCACATTTTCCAATGGTTATTTACATTATCAGAGTTCCCACCCCAATTTTCAAAAAAGGGGGATACTCAAGGGGCAATACGTCCGTATTTCCAGGATGACTTCTCTAGATGTAGATTATCAGCAGGAATGTGGTATACTACAACATCTATTTTTAGAAAGGGGTTACCCTGTATCACTGATTAAGGCTGTTGAAGAGGAGGTTACTTTGGCTAGGTCATCTAGATTTGCTCCTATACTGGGTAGGTCTGGTGTTAACATCGTAGATAGTTCTACATCTAATAAAACTGACCAGTTTGCAAGTAGTTTTACCTTTATTACCCAGTTTAGTGGAAACGCCTCCCACATAAGAAACATTGTGGAAAAGGAATGGGGCACGTTTAAGGAGTTGACTGACCTAGATACCTTTAAGGGTAGGGACGTTAAAACTGTGTTTAGGAGGGGTATAAACATCAAAAAAACCCTAGAACAACAAGATGTTTCCATCTTGCACTCCAGACCTAATTTAGGGGTTTTCAAGTGTGGTCATTGTTCCTCCTGTAAGTACATACTTCAGGCCAGTCATGTGTTTTTGGAAAGTAGAGGTAGGGACATTAAGGCAAGGGGTCATTATAATTGCAAGACTGGTGGTTTGGTTTATCTGGCCATATGCCAACAATGTCCAGCGTTTTACGTTGGCAAAACCGAAAGGTTACTTTCTAGGCGCATATATGAGCACATTTACGACATTTCTAAGTGCAAAAACACCAGTGCCTTGTATAAACATACCACCATATGCAAAAATGCCAAGTTCTTGTTCTTTGTTCTGGAGGTAGTTCCAAAGGACATCAGGGGGGGTCCATGGGAGGCACGCCTTGCCCATAAAGAAACGTACTGGCAGATATTGTTGGAGGCTAACAGATCCCCTGGTCTTAATGAATCTATTTCGATTGTTCCGTACTTAAAAAATAAGGCACAATACATTTAGGTAAATTGTGCATAAGTTGTTTTTATTATTTTCATTATTTATTTTGTTGATTGTATAAGTAAATTAATATTGTTATGTGTTTTATTGAATTTTACAAGTTACATCTAAAAAATTTTTTAGTTAATTTTTTATTTAATATTTTGTACTTGTGGTTTAAGTGGTCCAGGATGTAATTGTTATATTCCAATTCATTTTGGTACATACATTTGTTGGAAAATGTTTTTTCATTAAGTCCCTTTGACTTAATACATTTTAAAATTGATTCATTAATTAATCAATTAGTGTTTTTGCAAAAGTATTTAAACTGGTTGAATGCAGGAAATTGTTGTATCTGATGAAGTCTTTCCAATAGACGAAAACGTGTGTGGAGTTTATAGCTGGAGTCTTTTTGACACGTTAATAAAATCTTTTTGGATTATTTTGCCTGATTGTGAGCTGTTTCTGCCTAAGCTACTGGACTGGTGTGGCTGCCTTCTTTGTTGAGATACATACATATATATAATATATATATATATATATATATATATATATATATATATATATATATATATGTATATATATATATAATCTATCTCTGTATGTGTTCACTTTTTTCACAAGTGCCCACTTTTTTTGAAGAAGGGAAGCTGGGAAATGATGTGAGGGAAGGAAAATGTATGCAAGAGGATGATATTCACAAACAGGGACACATACACATAAAAGAGAGAAAAAGACTGACAAAGGTGATACTGACATACTGAGGATTAGGAAGGCTGTAGAATTCTAGACACACAGACAAAGACAGAACAGTAGTGATGGACAGTATTGGACTCCCAATGGGATGGCACTGACATACAAAGAAGGGGAACACCAGCATGAGGTTAGAGTAGGTGTGGCCTTCAGTGTTGATGCAACTTTTGCAGTACCCTGACCACCCTATCCACTGGGCCTTGCCTGAAGTGGTATTGGCAAGGGCAGACAGCAATTTGACTCTGTTAGCTGCTATCTCTAAGCAGCCCAGTGCAGGATTCCAGCAGATGGTCTGTCAGCTCCCTCCACCAACATCTTGCATGTTGCATGTTACTCACCCTGGCAATGCCAATGGAGGGAACAATGGCACTCCTGTCTGATTAGGCATCACCAGATACAGAAAGGGGTAGCTTTCCTTCACTGCAACCAATGGGGAGGAAGGCCTGAATCCAGGTGGAGTACACACAGAGGATGCTGGGACTGCTGAAGACTGTAAGCACCCCTCTGACACTACTGTAGCAGATGCTGTAAAAATGCAAACAGAAATGGAGAGAAAACAAAAGAATAAATTGACAGAGGGAGGGAGAAGAGAGTAAGCATCACAGACATTAGACTAACATGCAGGCTACATTAATCATAAAATCAAATGGCTACATAATACTGAAGCTCTAACATTGATATACTGATATGTTACTTACATATATTATACAATGGCTCTATGCTATGATGTACTGGCAGAATGGCAGTGAAATAAATAGAATTCCTTGAGTTGTGTGTGCAGATGTGCTGAGGAATATGTGGGCATGAGTAATGCTATTATGCTGAGTCTATAAAGACAATTGTTACCAGGGTGATGCTTTGTACCTGTGTCATAGTACAAATACCATCAGTAAGATGTTGTAGACCCCGCATGTATAACAACAATACCACTGTCTATAAAGACAATTGTTACCAGGGTGATGCTTTGTACCTGTGTCATAGTACAAATACCATCAGTAAGATGTTGTAGACCCCGCATGTATAACAACAATACCACTGCAAAGTGCATGCACAATATTGACCTGCAGCATTCTGTATTAAATATTCACAAACCAAGGAAATGTTCAATCTGTAACATGCCAACCTTGTGCTAGACAGTTATACCTTTAAGACCACAGTCTGACAGAGTACAGACATGTGTCAATTACCTATATACTGAATGCCCTTAGAATTACTGAATTAAAAGAAATAGTATGCACCCCTTTACCTAGGAAGTTTTTCTATTTGCCTCCTATATAGAAAGGTCTTCTCCAGTACAGCATTCTGAGCTGCAGAAAAAAAGTTCAGAATCTTCACATTTATAAAGTATAAAAAACACTGGCTCTCTAATCAAGGCATTTACTGTTTACATTATATATTGGGTGCCTGTCTCTGACCTCTTCTTCTCAACAGCTAAGATCAAGATGACACCTCTTCACATCATTGTAACAGTGCCTATACTGCTCACCACAGTGAGTTATGCCAGTGGCATCGGACACTGCTCTGACAAGACTATGCCTGATATCCACTGCATATGGAGAACCCTCATAAGAATCTTCAGTCAGAAGCCCACAGTGGTCCCTAAGAAACAAATTCCAGAACATCCTGCTCTCCCTCCTGCATCATTGGGGAGCTCTGACAGACTGACTGCCTTTAGAAGCCAATAACATTCATCGGGTCTCATTCCAGAGAAGGAAGTCCTGTCTAGGTATGTCTGTTTGCTTTTTTGGGCTTATGGTGCACACCACAGGACATCTTGTTAGTGGTATGAACATTACATAGTACAAAAAATATTGACATGGCATGGTGGTATTAAGATATCTCCACTGGCCTGGAATGTGTGTAGCAGGTAGTATTGCCTTACACCTTGCCACATTCCCATAAGGATCAATGACCTGCTCATGAATGCTCAGTGTGCCTCTCAGATGCGTGTACAAATGCACAAAATTGAGAGAGCCTCTTATCAAGACAGTCATGATTGATAAAAAGTAATATTCAGGAGCATTCATTATGTAGTGCCTTATTAGCAATATTGCCTCACGAGAAGCTTCAGATTTATGAGATATAAACTATCACGGCTACCATGACCTCTAAAGAAGATTGTAAGCTAGCAGTTTCCAAGGTTTGTTGAAACTGAACATGTTGCTTTACTGAAAGCTACTTGTTTGCAGGGAAAGTGTGCCCCTCAAAACTTGCCATTACCTACTGCCTCTACAAAAAATATGTTTGCAGTGTTATTGCATTAATTGAAATGTTTGTTGATGTTATAAGTTAGAGAAGCAGTCATGCAGAGTATTGTGGGAGTTCCTTTCAGTGGTGAGGCTATGTTGCCATGGAATGGTGGAAGTTCCTGAGCAGTAGTGTAGTACATTCCATAGTATGTGTTTTTTTGAGTATGCTCCATTATGAACTTTATCCACTGTTGTATTGCAGTCACAGAGCTCTGTGTTGTGCAGTGATTTTGTTGTTTGATGCCATTTTACAGGTCACTAACCCCTTTTACCAGGTAGGACATGACCAGGCTGCTACCACTACTGTACTTAATTGCCTTATTATGTCATAATGACAGTCTGCGTAACATTTTGCATGGGGTGGACTGTTTTATCCACATATTACTGCTGGATACAGCTACATGAAGGAGTACACCATGACAGTTATGTGGTTGGGAGATGTTAATAATTTTTATGGATATGCCATTTGCATTCTTGATGTTTGCTAGAGTAAAACTGTTTTAAGTATTCTTTCTACAGAAAGTCTAGAGTGCATTTTGTACCAACACACCAGTCTGTGTAGCTGAATGACACATTGTGCAGCAGAAATGTACATTGCCTTCCTATATACTTGCTGTGTCGGTGGTGTACTTGTACCCTTAACAGGGTCCTATTTGCATGTGAATGCATTGTACCTTTCTGCAGTTGTACTAATATTGGCAATCCATGAGTAAACTATAGTCAAAGCCATGACCTATGAAGGATAAGACAGTGACAGTCATAACACTAATGATACTCAACAATGGAATGTTTTAGGAGGTGACAGACTTTGAGCACCAAGTACAGGCTTCAAATGACATTTGTTCACTGGCTTCTTTTTTGTGTTTTGGGGGTCACAATGCAAGAAGGCCAGAAACTCTGCTTTGGATATTGAAAATGTGTGTGAGATACTGACCACAGACAAAGACCATATCTCCATGGTCAGCAGATGATTGGCCATGATACATCTGACTGTCCCCTTTTGTGACAATTCTTGGTGGAATGCTGTAAATGACATCAGTGCTGTTAGTGGCCAAGGCAGAAATTACAAGTAAGTGAAACTCTGGGCCACTGACATGAACATTGTTGCAAAAGCTTGTGTTGCCCATCTGGCATAGGGACTGAGGGCCACAGAAGGTGTTGACTGAACCATTTTTATCAGAGATGGAGGAGTTCTTCTCCTCTCTGAATGGGTGTTTTGACTGGTCCACACACCATGGTGGAGTCCTGAATATAGGAGATGAGTTTTGCCACCCACAAAGATTATATGTGGGAGATGCTGCAGGTGTGCATGTCTTTAAAGGATTAATGGGCAAATGTGTGGTGTAGTACATATTAAATGAAGTATTGAATCTTTTCACAGGAGCATCAGGGCTTCAGATGTGGAGAGCAGCAGCACAACATATGTTATCTAGTATTTTGTCCTTCTCTTATAGAAAACAGTATTTGTACATTCACTGGGATTCAGGTAATGCTGGTGTATTTACAAGTGAAGTGTTATCAGGCTCCTGGAGCATGGATGTACTGCTGCCTGATGTCATAAATGAATCAGATTCTGACAGTGATGGCAGCCAAAGTGTGGCATGGCCAGGGGTTAGAGTGTCAGTGTTGGAAAGAGATAAAGTGGACTTCAGATCTCCACCTTAGTCAGTGGAGGTAGTATCTATACTTGTGGAACCCATCCATGAGTCTTCACGGGAATGGTATGTCTTCCCTGCTGTATGTAGTTTTCTTTTGAGATGGTAGGTATTTTAGGAAGTTGTGCGATGACCTTTGGGAGTGGATGCCCCACATGGGAGACACCTTGTACATGTTGCATTGGACGGTTGCGCAGAGCAGATCTCCCTGCACACCCAGGCATCATAGAAGATGCACTTCTCATGGCCAGTCCACCTATGTCTCCAGTGATGATGGCTGCTGTGGAAGGGGTATGGCGGTCAGGCATGCAGAGTGCTACCACTTCAACTCTGCCATCCAATGTGAAGAAGACTAGTATTCAGTGTGGATAGCCGCAAGGGCGGGGTGCTTGTGAAACACTGAGTCATGGTACAGTAGAATACTGATATTCACAAAACACTTTTTCCTCTAGGCATGGTCTGTATAATGCCTGTCACCCTCATAGGAGAAGGCTGACCCATGTACAGGGGTATATGCATAGTCTACATTCACATCTCCTGTGGGTGCCCTGAACCTGCTTGTAAGGTCTCACCACAGTGTTGCTCTGTCTGCTGAGGCTGTGTTCCAGTACACAGACAGTCAGATGTCCATAAGGCCCAGCTACACACACACACACACACACACACACACACACACACACACACGCACACACACACACACACACACACACACACACACACACACACACACACACACACACGTATATGCATGAATATATATGTGTGTGTGTGTGTGTGTGTGTGTGTGTGTGTGTGTGTGTGCAATATATATACATATGTATATATATATATATATATATATATATATATATATATATATGTAGACACACAGACACAAAACAATTTTTGACAGTACCCCTCGGTGTCTGTCTACTAATCCCCTCAGGTGTGACACATACAGGTTATTCACCCTTACAAATGCAAATGCAATTGTTGATCGATGACATATGATACTGTGGCCCAAATTCGTCATGAGATGCCCCTAGGTCACATCACACTTCACAAATAGCTGATATAAGCCCATAAACTCCCTGTGTGCTGCATGTGAGTATTGCAAGTACTGCTTGGGTGGCTCATATGTTATACCATTTGAATTGCAGGCCAAAAACACCTTGTTTTTAATATTCCTTGTTTCTTATTCACCAGCTGGGGCCTTTATTGCAATGTGGATGCAGTCTGTGGCTCCCACTACCTCAGAGAAGTTGTCTATGTCAGATAAAGCCTACATCATGTTGTCTGTCTCCTTTGTGATACTTTGAAACTACATATGCTCCCCCACTTGTTGTACTATGTCATCAAGGAACTGGTACAATATCCTTGAAACAGATGCTTGAGATACATGCACTGTGTCCCCTGTTGTTGACTGAATGTTCTCTGTGGACTGTATTCTTAGAACTACATGTACCTTAATATCCCCTGGGTGAGGAACTCCACACATCCCATGGGCCTGCAAATGAGTGTGATGCACCTTGACTGATTTCTCCATTGTGACTCTGTCCACAAGGTAGTGGTTCACAGTGTCTGTCTTGTGGAGGGCATGAAATATTTGGCAAAGACAGACAGACAGATAACACTGTGCTGACAAGAGTGATGATGCACAACATCATGACTGCTGACAGCAAGCACATCTTGTTGCATGTACCGGTTTACTAATGCTGTGGTTACCCCACGCATCTTTCTGCAAACTGTTTCCTGTAACATCAGGATTTTACTGTAGTACTTTTCTCTGGAGCTAGCACCTGTAGTCATGCTGCATGGGCGATTGTGTGGGAGTGTGTGTGTGTGTGTGTATGAATCTCTCCTTCATATTGTTTACCCTCATTTACATGCATGGAGACTCTCACTTTAAAACTGTTGCTCATTGCCCTCTCGTTATCCTGATATTTACATCCTTTTGAGGGTCATAGAATTTCTTGGGCTTCCCTGCTTATAGTCAGTGTGTCTGTGAATCACCCACACCCTGCTTTTGGTCACTGGCTGCACAAAATTGCTTTCCATGACACAGAAAATGTTTCTAAATCTTATAGACTATGTTTTATTTACACTGTTAATTATACAAATAGGCATTCTTTTCATTTTTGTATAAATATTTCAGTAAATAAGCACTCAGAAAGGCATGCCTTGCCATGATGTTAAAGCTCAGTCTCCTGAAGAATACTGCTGCTCATACTATGGTTGGGAATCTGGGATTCATAAATGATCACTTTTTCAAGGGAATCGCTGGGTGAGTTACCTCAGAGGTATCAAACACATATTAGGCACTGAATAGTGATGGCACTCTGAGCAAAAGAATCCATAAATAATTAGAAACATAACGCTAATGGTAGAAGCAGCACTAGGTTCAGATGGCTGGAATAGCACCACAGCAGGGGATGTGACCAACCTGCTGTATATCACAAGGAAGGCAATCTAATGCAGCCAAGTGAATGCTTGCGTACTTTCAGAGTGTTGCACTACGTAGCTGCATCTCATTCTCTCCCTGCACATGAAGGGCAGCATATCAGTCATCAAACAGACTACTGTAGGTGTGCATTATATAACTGTGATAGAAATTATGTTGATTGGAAAGTAGGAAAGGGGAGAAGAATTAGAGAAACATATTCAAAATTAACCATAAGGTATCAAAGGCAAAAAGAAGGAAGGGTATTTTTGCAGGGAAAGAGCTCCTTTTGATATATATATTGAAATAAGGATAAGTGGGGAAGGTAAGGAAGAAAGATTGTCGATGGTATAGTGGGAGAAGGACAAATAGCAGGGGCAAATAGGCATAAAACACAGGTTAAAACAAGTAAGAGTGGCAGACAAAAGCTTTGGAGGACAGTGATTGGGTATAGATATACAGAGGCTGGATGAGTGGTTGGACAATGAATGAAGAATAGGGAGTGACACAAGGGATGGAGAGCCCCAGGATGGGAACAGGGTAGGATCCTAACATGTCTGAATGCCAAACAAGCTCAGAGGGCAACAAACTAAGGCATCTCTTGCCTAGGTGGCTGATGTCATGGGCTGATTGCTCCCCCTGTGGTCCAGTTGATGAAGCCTGATGGTCACACAAGTTGACAAGCCATGCCAGAAGGCACTCCATGTTGCTCAGGAAGGCATCCAGGATGTTGCTGACATACCTCATGAGCCACTAACAACTTTACCTGATTCTGGGAGACCAGCTCAGATCCCCTCCAGTCCATATTTGGAAAATGAGCTTTCAACCCCTGTAAAATGCTTCCATAGAGGGCACAGGTGAACTCTCCTGGTCACTTCCATGAAGGGAATCATCATCCCTTTGTTGAGAGGCAGATCTGGCAGCCACGCATGACACAATATCATAGGCTTTGGCTGGAATAGACTGATTTGAGCTTGATCTCGCCTTCTCATCTTCACATTTGAACCTGCATAAGGACAAAACTATAGGAAAAAATGATTGCTCACCTATGCTAGAAATACATTTGCAGTTGAACAGTGGACTGGCATAAATGTCATTAACACTCTGCTGCTAGGAAGATCACTTTCAGTTTCTGTGATATCCAGCCACATTAAGACAACATTCCTCCAGTTGTGGAAAACAAAATACACACTCCCAAGTATACTTGTAAAACAGCAGGTACAATATCAGAAAACAGTATTACTGCTAAAAAATGAAGTATGTTTACAGTATATATTTGACTGTTGTCCATAATGTCTGCCTCCCACTGTCAAAACAGGTCAGGGTGATGCCAGCTCATTTCACTCTAGTGATGCCAGCAGTGCAGTCAGGAATGGGTGATGACAGTACCATTTCTCACCATCCTGGCAGGCTCGTTTCAGATATCATTCTTCTACAATGGCCTATCATATTAACATAGCAAGTGCTTTTGAAAGACCATGTATAGAGAGAATAGGAACATTTTGCTGTGTCTGATATACCAAACTACAGCTTTGCATTTCACACTGCCTGAAATAGCTATACAGGTAAAGAAGTATAACAGTGATACAGAGCACATATGTACAATAGGTGTATCCACCGGAGCTCCAGGGACGCGCAGCAGCCAAGAGTAGGCAGAGAATCAAAGATGGAGCCTCATGGGAGAGGGTTTATTTGATTGGTTCGGAAAGGATATGAGGTATGGAGGGGAGGGATGTAAAGGCAGGGGGATGTACAGACCAGAGACAGCAATGAGCGGATGTCTCCGATAGAACAGAATGGTTGCTAGGTAGAAAGGGGGGGAAAGAAACTGGGGAGGTACAGACCAGCAAAATCTAAAGAAAGAGAGAAAAAAGAAAAGAAAAAGACAGCAAAGGGTGATAGAGGCCAGCAGGGGGTAAGACAAATACTAGACAGATTGGTAAAGTATGGAGAGGGAAAGAGAGCTGGTGAGAAGAGGAACAAGGAAGGCAGAGAGAGGGATTTGGATGAGTAGGTGGTAAATGAAGAGAAGTAAGAGTTATATGGAAGCAGGGACAGACCCAGTAAGGAGGAAAACCAGCCTGTAAAAAACAATCAGTGGAAATGCTGACTTCTACAAGTAAGTTTAGGTGCAGGTAAGTAAAGGAGGTAATAGATGCAGTAATAGTCTGGGTAGGTTGGGTCGATAGGTAGATGAAGGTGAAAAATGGAAGCTTAAAGTAGGTCTAGGCAGAAATAAGTAAGGTATACAACTCGTTACGTGCAATGAAATAAGTAAGGTAAAACTAGTTTCCTGAGTGTTTCAAAAATGAGGGAGTGGGATACATGAATAAGGAAGAGGGTGCCATCTATTGGGTAAAAATTATAGTACAATATTAACACCTGGAAGGAAAGAAGTGGATCTAGTAGTAGGGTAGGAAAATAGTAAAGCAAAGTGAAGGCTGCGAGAGGGGGTAGGGGGAGGTAAAGAAGTAAGAAAAGAGTATGGCTGCTGGCTATCCTGGTAAGGGAGGGTTCTTAAATGAACCTAATGTTTAGACAAATATACTTTACATAAAGCAGCTAACATACTTTCTTGCTTTCTTGAGGGGATGAACTCGGGGAGAGGTTGGCTTTTATTCCTTATTGTAGGAAAAGGCAGCAGGTGCTATTGTTTAGAAGGAATCCTGGTCAGCAGATAGGACAGGTACAAAACCCTAATGCAGGACAGGTAGGGTTGCCACCTTCCTTCGTGGCGAAAACCGGAGTAAAGCACACCCCTCGCGTCACCAGTAACCCACCCACCCCACCCCCTCTCCCGCCCACATTCCACCATTTTGTGACACCACGATGACATCACTCAGTGGGGAACGCCCTCTTTTTTCATTCCTGCTGCCTGCTTTTAGCTGATTTACTATGCTTTCCTGTAAAAAAAGCATAGTAAATCAGCCGATTTACAAACTCCGATAGTCTGTTTCCTTTTTGAAACAGAATACTGGAGTTTGTACAGTGTTTTCTGGACTACAGGAGAATCAGTTTGATTTCCGGATAGTCTGGAAAAAAAACGGAGGGGTGGCAACCCCAAGGACAAGCAGCTTGCCAAGTTTCTTGCTTTCTTGAGGGGATGAACTCTGGGAGAGGTTGGCTTTTATTCCTTATTGTAGGAAAAGGCAGCAGGTACTATTGTTTAGAAGGAATCCTCGTCAGCAGATAGGACAGGTACAAAACCCTAATGCAGGACAGGCAGCTTTCCAAGAATAGGTGTATCCACTGGAGCTCCAGGGACGCGCAGCAGCTGAGAGTAGGCAGAGACTCAAAGATGACATAGAAAGGATAGTCAGGTCACTGTGAATGAAAACATTTTTGGGTAAATACCTACACGGAAAAAATGTCCCATTTAAAAAAAAATGGAAATGTGTAGAGCATCCAGGCCTAGTTTTGGACACGGATACGGTGGCATGCATTTGTTAAAGTTATGGAAGAGAATTTTTGCAGCAGATATTTTGCAATATTTGACAAATAATAGGCAGGATTTTTGCCAGGTCAAAAATTTAACAGTTCACAGATAACAACATTTGCTGTGTCTCTGATGGTTGTTAATGCTAGGAGCATTAATAATAAAGTTTTTTTTAATGGAAATTTTGTTACTTTTCCGCAAGATATATGTTATTCTTTGTGAAGCATGGTTAAAATACAATGACTGGAAACCAGTTCTGTCAGAGTATAAATGTTTTTGTTATAACAGACATTCTAACAAAAAATCATTAGGAGGTGTTACGATAGGGATTAAAGATAGTTATAAGACCTGTGATTGTTACATGTTCACTGATAACACCAATACTGTAGACTGTGTAACTGTGGCAATAAAGACAACCCTGGAACATATAACAATTTCTGGAGTGTATAGACCACCAAAGTCAAGTGCTGATGACCTAGAGGAATTCATACATTTCTTGCATGAAACACAGAAGGAAAAAATAATATTAGTTGGGGACCGACTGGAATAATGTTGATTCAACAACATTAGTTAGGAAATTATTCACAACATATGTTCAGGGACAACAATTGTTTCAGATTGTATGAAAACCTACAGGGGAACTGTATACTAGATGTTGTGTGTGCCTAAAGAAATTACTGTTACTTCAAGTCAAGTTTTACCCCTGTTGATGTGCATTGATCATAGGTTTATAAAGGTTAGTTTGTTGCTAGATAATTCTGCGAAACTGAAATCTAAATCAATGCACAGAAGATTAATTACAGATTATATGGAAGCAAAACAGTCACTATGTTAAACTAACTGGAGTGATGTGTTCGGCAGAAAAACTGCAGAGGGAATGTGGAAAGTTTTAAAAGAGAAATTATTTGAGTGCAAAAAATAAAAAAAAATGTTTAACATCAGGATCTAGGCATACAAAGTCAGGGGGATATATTTCCATAAGAATACGATACCTGATTAAGGTGAGAGACAAAAAATATAAGAAATGGAAGAGATGTCAAACTACAACTTTGAAAACAGAAATAAACAAGTTGTACAAACAAATTAAGCATAGTGTGAGACAAAATGAAGAAAAATTTGACGAAAATGTATATAAGGATACTGAGTAAATGAAACCTTTTTATAGGTTCATAGGTTCATAGATAAGTACTAAGCTAACTGCCCTTGTGAGCCATTTTAAGCCTAGCCAATTATCCCTTGTGAGACTCAAACCCTGCACCTTGTGTTTGTAAGGCAAACACCTTAACTATTAGGCCACCCTCCTAAATACATAAGATGTGGAAGGAGTGTAAAGACATACAAATTGGTAATCTGTGTGTAGATTCTACAATTTATTCTCTGACACAATATTTACTAAATCTTTTGCAAAGTAGTTTAGCTGCACAAAGTGGGTGATAAGTGATCCAGTCATCCTAGTGACATCCAGGTGACCTCAGATACTGGAATTAAATTAGATTATATTGAAAAATAACTGGTTAAACTGTATACAAACAAAGAGCTGGGAGGAATGGAATTAGTAATAATGACCTGAGAACACTTCATCAAGAACTTACAATACCATTATATTTATTATTTACTTGGGCATATAAATACAGGAAGATTCCTTAAGATTAGAGACATGAGCTCATTAAACCTGTCTTTAAGAAAAGGACAGTAGGACAAACCCAGAGTCGTATAGCCCTTAAGTCTACTTTCATACTGTGGAAAAATAATGGAGAAAGTAATATTGGATAAGCTATTGTCAGAATTGGATACGCTGGGACTTGAAACCATATAGCAGCATGCATATGCTTAAAATAGGTCTATTAGCACCTGGAACATGATGTTCTATAACAATATAATAACAACTACAAATGAAAAATTGTGCTGTGATGTAATTTATATAGATTTAACTTCAGCATTTGACAAGATCATACACGAAGCACTGATCAATAAATTAGAACAACTAGGTATGGATATACTCTTAATAAGATGGATAGCTGCATGGCTCACAAATTGGACACAAGTATCATACAGCAACTGGGTAGGTGAAATTCTTGGGTACAGTCAGGGTGTTCGACAAGGCTCTGCCATAAGCATTTATTTTTTAGATTGCATCTTTCAGACCTACATTTTTCATCTGAGGTGTTCTACAGTCTATATGCAGATGATCTGAAACTGGGTAAAATGATTACTTGTGTTACAGATAAGGCATATCTGCAAAACAACTTGACTAAATTGACAGTTTGGGCAAAAGAAAATAATATGCTGATAAATACATCAAAAACTAAGCACATGAGATTTGGGAGACATAAATTGAAAGATGAATATTTAATACAGCACACAGTGATTGAAACTGTAGATTCATGTAAGGACCTTGGGTATATGGGTAGATCCAGCTTTGAGTTTTTCTAATCATATCAACCAATTGGTTAGTGATAGTTACAAAACTATAGGTTGTATAAAAAGATTTATAAAGTCTAGGAAATCAGAAATATGAAGCCATTATTTGTTAATTACATTAGACCCAAACTTTAGTATGGAATAACAATATGGAAACCTAGTAAGAAAACAAGCATGAGTAAACCTGAAAGAGTACAGCAGAAATATACCAAGGGCATCCATGGATGTAAAAATTTAAGTTATTCTGAAAGACTAAAATATCTGAACTTGTACAGCATGTCTTGTAGATATCTAAGAGGAGATCCTTTCAGGTATATAAGGCATTTGGAGATGACTACCTCTGGGAATGTTTAGGGTTATCAAAAAGTATAGGGAATCATCAGGCAACCTATGTAGAAGATTCTAAAGGAATGAGAAGTGTGCACAATTGGTTCTTGAGAGAGCAGCTGATGCATGGAACAGACTACCAAATTACATTAAAGCAAGTAATAGTTTAGATATTTTTAAGAACTGTCTGGACACTTATTTGGGGACAAGTGTTTTTGGTATATTGGCAGGCTAGAAGGGCATAATTGTTCATGCTTGAAATATTTGTATGTATGTACGTATGTATAATTTGGGCGTATATTATGATGTGAAGTTGTTAAATCTCACCGTTTATTCTCACTGATGGATTTGGAGCTGATCCTCAGGTCCGACACGGCCTATAGCAAAGCTCAAGGTTTGCCAGTAACTCGAGACCAAGCCCCTTATCCCACAGTGCACTGCTGGAATGACCTCAGATCTACTTTGCCACGGCAAGAGAGATCTTGGTGATCCAGCTAGCTTGGACCATTTGGTGAAAAATAGCAAGTTTTTTTTGATAAAAATTCTTCTTCTTTCTGTTAGATCATATTCATCTAAACAGTTTGTGTGTTATTGTTAAAATTATAATATAGAAATAGTAGTTTGTGGGTTAGTGCCCTGTGTTGGCTTAGTCGTCTTGTGTGGGCCTTTTAGCCCTATTTAGAGTTAATAATAACAATAATTCTTCTAGTCAGGTTTCTCTCAGTGGGCCTTTTTAGCCCTGTATTTGAAATTTATAGTTTTACCTCTGTGGCAGATAGTGCCCGGTGTGGGCTTAGTTTGCTTTCCTTACTTAGTGTTGGGTCTCTTTACCCTATTTAGATTTCAGTATACTGTTATTTGTACTCTGGGCGGCCACGGTGGTGCAGTGGTTAGCATTGCTGCCTCACAGCAAGAGGTTCTCCGGTTCGATCCTCGGCTGGGGTGCCTTCTGTGCGGAGTCTGCATGTCCTCCCTGTGGTCGCATGGGTTTCCTCCGGGTGCTCCGGTTTCCTCCCACATCCCAAAGACATGCTGCAGGTGGATTGGATACTCTAAATTGGCCCTAGGTGTGCATGTGAGTGTGCCTTCTGTGGAAGGTTGGGCGCCGGGCTGGCAACTCGACACCGTAAAACTCCACTGCCAATTAATGTGCGGACAAGGTGATCCGCTGTGGCGACCCCTAACTGGGAAAAAGCCGAAAGAAGAAGAAGAAGAAGATACTGTTATTTGTACTCTGCAGGTTTGTACTGTTTAGAGCATGTTGGATGAAAAGTCTCATCCCAAATCGGAATTCAAGAAATGCCCAGATTGTGGGCAGAAAATGTCCGTCACTGATGGACACGTCCAATGTGTTTACTGTCTGGGGGCTAAACACCTCCAAGACACTTCCAGTATTTGCCATTCCTTTTCATCGAGTCCTCTTGGAGAGAAGGAGGAGGAAACCCATTGACAGGGGATTACTGCAACATTCCTTTTCTGAGGTGTTGGGTAGCCAGGACGGTGCCAGCACTTCTTCCAAATCCTTCAAATCTTCTAAATCTTCAGCTTTGAAAGTTGTAAAAAAGGCAAGAACTTCAGAGGGTACAGGGTCCTCGGTTCCACAGCCCTCGGAACCGAGTGTCCCTTTGATTCGGAGCCAGCTCCCAGTCTTGGAGCCGGTCTCTGAGGTTCCTATTCTCCTCTGCTCCAGTCAGCACCTTCGGTGCATTCATCTAAGTCTTCAGTCAGCCTTTCAGATTTGGACATGGATCGGCTAGTGCAGAAGCTTTTACAGGCACCAGGACTTGCCAAATTGTTGTCGGCCCCGACCATTTCGTCGGAGCTGAAGACCATTGAACCGGATTTGTCTACTCCTCCTCTGAGCCATACTGGACCCTTGGAGTCGAAGGAACCCAAACTGATGATTGTCGAACCTTTGGAGCCGAGACCCACACCGGTGTTATCGGCTCCATCTACTTGGACGTCCTCAGTGCCGACCAAAGACTCTAGGAGCCGGCGCTCTCCCATCGGGTCCAGGGAGGATAGTCGGGCCGATTTGTCGGCGCCGACTCTTCCTCTCGGGGCATCGGCTCGGATGAGCTTGGCTCCTACCTCGGATGAGCTTGGCTCCTACCTCGGGCTCGGAGCCCATGGTTTCAGTGCGGGAGGATCGGACGGTCCTTTTGGGTCCATCTATCCCTTCTCATCAGAGTCATGGCACCTTCGATGCTATGAGGAGAGTCCTGTCTCCCAAGACAACATCAGCATCGGTTTGGCCTTCCCTCTCCCCTCAAGCTCCTGTGTCTGCTTTTTCGTCTACCGGTCCCCCTAAGCGTAGAGACCCTGAGCCTCAAGCTCAGTACCCCCACAGGGGGTCCCCTGCTCTTCCAAGACCTCCCCAGATCTCCCCACTGAGGAGGTGCCCAGGAAGAGACTGCACAAGCGGAGGCACTTAGACTCCCCACAGGAGTCTTTGACATCTGACACGGACTGGGATGAGTCAGAAGGGTCCCCTTGATCCCCCTCTGAGGATATCTCCTTTGCTGAGATATTAGATATCCTTATTCAGAGGGGTGATTGGCAGTCCAAGACCCCTACTGAGGATGAGTCCATGCTCTTGAAGGCTTTTGGGTCTCAACCTTCCACTTCTTGGGTGTCTCCGCCTTACAACGAGCTCATGGAAATGATCTCTTGTAAGGCATGGGAATCACCGGAGGCCATGGAACCTATCTCTCCCAAGCCAAATAAATTCATTTCTGCCCCAGTGGACAAGGCCTTTTTGACCAAAGGAGTGCCTGTTGATGCCATGGTGGTAGCTGGAGCCACCAAAAAGGAAGTGTCTGAAACATCCGCATCTATCCATCCTCCTAACAGAGATTCTAGGATCATGGATAGATATGGGAAACGCACGTTTAGTTCAGCGACTTTTTCTCTGCGATCACTGAACTACTTAACCCATTTTACGAGACTACAAAGAGATCTCCTGAAAGAGCTAGGAGATACTCTCCAGGGTACGGTAGCTGCAGGGGTTGCCGACAAAGTCAACACACAGCTCGCTACCCTAAACTCAGTTGTGAACTCGTCCATGCGTCTCATATCTTATGCAGCTGATGGTTCGAGTAGAGTCGCTAGTTCGGGTATTGCTCTGCGAAGACAAGCCTTGATGCGTCTCTGTTCCTTTGCGGAGCCCTTTAAGTCTTCTTTTATCAACACCCCATTCGATGGCGCATTACTGTTTGAGCCTAAAGTAAAGGAAACGTTAACCAGGTGTGAGCAGGAAGGCAAGACCCTATCTGCCGTTGGAGTCCATTTTTCTACCCCTACTTGGCCCTACCCCAAGGGCCCTAGGGGAGGGAAAATGTGGTTCTGAAAAGCACAGGGAGCCTTTCAAGACACATGTGGAGAAACCCCCTCTAGAGGCAGAGGAGGGGGTTATAATGGAAGACGCCACCCTGTGGCAGAAGGGGTCCACAGCAACAGGGTGACAGGGGCCAGTTCTCTGGTCAACCCTACCAGCGCCCCTGAAAGGGGGCCTTGCTGTTCGGCTCTGGAGGCAGTTGGGGGGGGTCGCTTGTCTTTGTACCCAGAAGCCTGGCTAAACATAACATCAGATACATGGGTACAAAGCATCATTTCCAGAGGATATTTCATACCGTTCTCTTCCCCTCCAATTCCTGTAAACAGAATCCCAGATGTTCCACCCAGTCTCAAGGAACAAGCAATCGTAGAGGTCCACAAGTTGCTAGAAAAAAGAGTCATCCAACCAGTCCCAGCAGACCAAGTTGGATTCGGAACTTACTCAAGATTCTTTTTGGTACCAAAGAAAACAGGGGACTGGAGACCTATCTTGGACCTCAGCAGACTCAACTAGTTCGTAAAGAAAGAGAAGTTCTGAATGGTCACGCTTCAGTCCATTCTTCTCTTCCTAGGGAAAGGCAATTGGATGTGCTCCATAGATCTCAAGGACGCGTACTATCACATAAAGATGAACAGATGCTCCAGAGATCACCTGCGTTTCCGGCTGGGAGCCAATCATTACCAGTTTCAAGCCCTGCCCTTTGGTCTCACTACAGCCCCCAGAGTGTTCACCAAATGCATGTCAGTGGTCACGGCTCACCTGAGGCGTCTAGGATTCCAGGTGTTTCCATACCTAGACGATTGGCTCCTTATCACTACCACCAGACATCAATTGACTCAGGCAACACAATACACTCTGACACTCTGTCATCAATTAGGCATTACAATCAACTTTGAAAAGTCTGCCTTATCGCCATCGCAGCATACTGTTTTTATAGGAGCAGAGTTAGATACCTCAACCACCACTGTACGTCTTCCAATCGAAAGAGTCTCACTTCTCCACCAACACGTCAACTCATTGGTGTCAAAGAACAAAGCTACAGCAGCAGAGGTCTTGAAGGTGCTAGGTTTGATGGCGGCAGCAATCCTGGCTATACCACTCGCAAGGATGCATATGCAAATTCTTCAATGGCTCCACTCTGCTCTTACCAGAAACTGCTGATGCACCAAATGATTCTCATCACAAATTCTTGCAAGAGAGACCTTCGGTGGTGGTTGATGTCTCTTCATGTCACAATCGGAAGACCCTTTGTCCCCCCCCCCCCCCAGTAGTCATTGTGACCACGGATGCTTCCCTGATAGGGTGGGGGGCATTTTCAGGGAAAGACTGCCCAAGGCACATGGACGGATCAAGAGTCACATCTGCATATCAATGTTCTGGAGTTGAGAGCGGTACTTCTGGCATTGCAGTACTTTCAGGACTCTCTGCCTCTAGGGACAATTGCAATTCAGACAGACAACATGTCAGTGGTCTGGTACTTGAACAAGCAAGGGGGAACCAAATCTTGCCCCCCTTGTCGAGAAGCCCTCAGAGTATGGCAATGGGCTGTGTTGTCCCAGCGTTTTCTGTTAGCAACGCACATCCCGGGGAAATCCAACGTGATAGCGGACAAGCTGAGCAGGGCAATACTTTTGCCTCACGAGTGGTCTCTTGATCAACGAGTTGCGGATTTGATTTTCCACAAATGGGGCCAGTCTTGCTGCGACCTCTTTGCCAGTCACATCAATACCAAATGCAGTAGGTACTTTGCCCTAATACCACCTCCAGGACATCCCCCGAGAGATGCACTCATGCACGATTGGCCCCCTGGTCTCCTTTATGCATTCCCACCCTTTCCATTGATACCCAGGTTTTTACAGAAAGTGAAATCGCTAGGAAGGACAGTTATCCTCATTGTCCCCTACTGGCCTCGACAGATTTGGTTCCTCTTCCTTCACCATCATCTGCTGGAGAACCCATGGATCCTGGACCCAGTTCTGGACCTTCTGACACACCCGTCAGGGGACCTCCATCCTTCACTGCAGTCCCTAAAGCTGACTGCTTGGCTAATCCACGTCCCCTAATTGCCAGTCTTCATTCTATCTCAGATGATACAAGATAAATCCCTTTGTCTTCTCATAAGCCATCCACCAGGAAATTGTACCGCAGTAAGTGGAACAGGTTCACAATTTGGGCCAATATACAGAAAATCGACCCTTTCCGAGATCCTCTGTCGTCCATTTTAGAATTTTTGACAAAGATCTTTAAGGAAGGAGCAGCAGCTGCCACAGTTAGAGTCCAGTTAGCCGCCATATCAAATTTCCACCTTGGATTCGATGGGTTGAACATTATGGGCCATAAGTTATCTAAGGCGTTTCTCGAAGGTGTTTTTCACATGAGACCTCCTGTCAAAATTCCTTATTCTCCCTGGAATTTAAACGTTATGCTATCTCAAATAATTCCTCCCCCCTTCGAACCAGCATCTTCTTGTGATCTCAAGTAGTTGTCATGGAAGACGATATTCCTAGTGGCCATTACTTCTGTCTGCAGAGTGTCAGAACTTCAAGCATTATCTATCAGACCAGCTTACATGATTTTCCATGCTGATAGAGTGTCTCTCAGAACAAACCCCTCCTTTTTGCCTAAAGCCTGTACCGAATCCAATATCAGTCAGGTTACTGAGTTGCCAGTCTTTTTTCCTAACCACTCTAATAAATTGGAATACATGCTGCATAAACTTGATGTACACAGGCAGCTCAGATTTTATCTTGACAGGACTAAGGATATTAGAAAATCAGATAAACTTTCTGTATCCTTTTCGGAGGTCAGAACAGGCAAACAACCCTATCTAAATGTTTATCAGATTGTATATCCTTTGTTTATGCGAATACAAACATGCCATTGACACACAGACCTAAGGCTCATTCTACCAGAGCCATTTCTACGTCTTCTGCCTTTCAAGCTAAATTGCCCCTTGACAATATTTGTGCTGCAGCCACTTGGTCTAAGCCTCATACTTTTATCACGCATTACAAAGTAGACAAGGCTTCCAGGGACAGGTCTTCTTTTGGTTCCACGGTGCTGAAAAACGTACTTCCACGAGCCACCCAAGATTCAGGTTGCTAGGGACGCTACCCATCAGTGAGAATAAATGGCGAGATTTAACAACTTCACATAAAGAAGTTGTGTACTTACGATAACGTTCCATCTGAGTTGTTTATCTCGCCTTTATCCTCACATCCCTCCCTCCTTCCCCTTCCTGGCTGACAGTTGACTTAGAGGCTAGTATCATCCTGGCTACTCAGTAGGAGAGTGTTCCCTTTTAGGGTAAGGTGTATATATATATATATATATATATATATATATATATATATATATATATATATATATATATATATATATATATATATATATATATATATATATATATATATGTATATATTTGCAGCAAACAAGATCTGAGGTAATTTCAGCAGTGCATTGTGGGATAAGGGGCTTGGTCTCGAGCTACTGGCAAACCTTGAGCTTTGCTATAGGCTGTGTCCAAGCCGAGGATCGGCTCCGAACCAATCAGTGAGAATAAAGGCGAGATAAACAACTCACATGGAACGTTATGGTAAGTACATAACTTCTTTTTATCGAACTTTTAAAAGTTTGAACGTTATATGGTCAAAGCTGTATGATCAAACTTTTAAAAGTTCGAAAAGCAAAAAAAAATAAATAAATAAACAGCAGAAAAAAACCTACCTTACCATTTTAAGCAGGTGGGCAAGCCTCCCTGCACCCCCCATGCTCTTTAAATATACCAACTCCGAGATCTTACTACAGTGCAGGAAAGGGAAATCTTCCCATTCCGCACTGTACGGAGATCTGTGTTGGAACGTTCAAACTTTTAAAAGTTCAATCATATGGTGTCGACCATATGACATTCGAACTTTTAAAAGTTCGATAATGTAATATGTACCTGTATAATTTGATGATGCCTTGCATGTGGGGGCTAGGCTGGCATCAGCCCCCATTATGTCCATTACACTATGGCATAGCACATTCCACTGCAGTTGAAGGGAAGTGTTGACAAGGCCCACCTGCATAGGTCTTTCCAAACATCTGTGGTCTACAGCTGCAACAACTTGCAAAACAAGGCATGTATAGCAATGTCTACTGTTGTTGCATTTTAATGTGTAGTACTATGCATGCGAAAGGGGGTTATAGGAGCACTTGCATGTGGAGATATAGGATTAGGTGTGTTACTGCTTTCGTAAGTTCCAATTTGGATAGTCCAACATAACTCACACCTCTGCCCCTCTCTTGCCTTCGCCTTCAAAATCCATCTTCCTGATAGGTGTCTCAGATCTTACTCCCAGAATCTAATAGAACTACATATACCATCCCATCCTGCAGGCAACCACCTCCTATCTTTCTCACTAGCACGCCATTGGAATTCTCTTCCACCTCCCTTCCGTACCACAAACAGACTCTTTGTCTTCAAAACCCTACTTTACTCACACCTAACTTCACAATGAGAATGCTCTTGCGCCCATCCTTCATAATTTCCTTGTCCATAATTACTCTTCACTAGCCACCATTTCTGTAAATAGCCTCCTACAGTCTAATAATTTGTAATAATAACGGTAGGAATCATGATATTTGCATAGGAACTGTAATGAAGTTAATTCAGTATAGTAACTAGGATCTCATAATGCCAATCTATTGGCAACGTGTTACTTTGTTTTTAAATTCCCTCTTAATTGTGTAATTTTTTTTATTTTGTATTCTTGTGACTTCTTCCATTTATATTGTATATTTGTATTTTTGTATTCTTGCATTCATGTATTTTCTGGAGCTTTTCTCCTCAGGACTCCATTGAAAACAGATTATTCGAGGCCCAACTGAACTATCCTGGCAAGCAAGAAACCTAACAAATTTTAGCCAAAAAACCTGTTCAGTAGCATATTAAAATCATTCAGTTGGTCTCCACTAAAAACTCTACCTCTTAACAACACTGTCAGCTGTTTCAATAAAATATTTCTAGATACCCTCAACAACCTAGCCCCTCTAAAAATAAAAAGAACAAAAGCTAATCATGCACCTTGGCTAACAAAAGCAACCAAACTAATCTTACAAACTACAGACCAAGCTTGGAAAGATTGACTAAAAAAACAAAAGTAACACTAACTGGCAAAACTACAGGGAACTGCATAATAAAGCTATAAAATCAGTGAATGCAGATAAAAAATATTAATTTTACATAGCAACTGACTAGCCATAAACCAACTCAAAAACTTTCTGGAAAACCATCACATCTCTGCTCATACCTGGCTCCACACAAAATCCTTCCCCTAGCATGGACACAGCACCTTCCAAAATAGCTAATATTTTCAATGCCCATTTCATTGACAGGATATGTAGGATAGCTACATTACTACTAGGCTTCAACTCTAGTTCCAGCAGTTCTGATAAATCCCCTCCAGCCTCACAATCAACCATTAAGACTGAGAACACCCCACCTCCCAACAACCAAAATCCAACAATACTCCCACTCTCTTTACAACCAGTTCCCACTTCATTAATTTGTAAACTTCTGATCAAACTAAAACCATGTTCATCTTCCTCTGAAATCTCCCAGCAGAATACTTAAAACTTGCTGCAAACACTATCACATACTGAGTCAGCATTCTTATTAATCGATCAGTTATGGAATCTCATGTCCCTATCCTCTGGAAAAAATCAGCTATAACTTCGCTACACAAAGGAAGTAAATCAAACAAGCTTACAAACTGTAGACCCATCTCTATCCTTTCTCCTCTATCCAGATTGCTCAAGAGATGTATACACATTCAATTACAAAACCACCTTACTCATAATAACCTTCTTATATCCACCAAGCTTGGCTTCAGGCCATCTCATTGCACAACAACAGTCCTTGTCTCTTTCACTGACACAGTAATCAAAGCTAGGGACTCCAACTTGCTCACTTCCCTATTACTACTAGACCTGTCAAAAGCATTTGACACAGTCTGACATAACAAATTACTTTAGCAGCTATCTGAAATAGGCTGTTCACCAACCTCGAGACAATGGCAACAATGCTTAAAATGGCAAGGTTGCCTATCTCAGTACCAGACCAACAAAACCAGAGTCCCACAGAGGTTCATCCTAGGAGCCCTCTTCTTTAATATATTCATTAATAACCTACACACTGCCTGCCATCATAGCACACTTATCCAATATGCAGATGATTCCATCATCATCTCCTCCTCCAACAACATCCCCGACCTGCTGCAAAAAACACATAGTATATTTACCTCTATAGAATCATAGCTAAACAGTGCACAATTACTGTTTAATCCCAACAAAACCAAACTTTTGCTTTTCTCTCCCAAAATAAACACATCTGAATTCAAAATCTACTCCCATAACAAAACAGAGATTGTAATTGTAACAAGTGCAAAATTATTGGGTATCACTATAGACAACAAACTCACATTTGACCAACACATCCTAAATGCCAGTAAAAAAATTCAAATTAGGAACACTGTATAGACATAAAAACCTTTATGAACCCAAATACTAAAAACACACTAGCAAATTCATCCCTCCCTACTCTATGGCGCTCCCATTTTCACTAATCTACATGCCTCTCTCAAAACAAAACTCAAGTCTTGTTTCTATAAGATTGCTAAATTTGCCACCAGCTCATCCTACCACACCCACCACTGCAGTGTCCTTAGGGAACTAAACTGGCTAGAATTGCACCACTATCTTGATTACATGCAACTAACATTTGTACAAAATCTAATACGTAAACCTGACAACTGTCCAGCCCTAAAATTCATCCTCCACACCTACATTCCCACCAGAAACCTTTGTTCAGACAGTAGACAACTGATAGACATACACAAGCCCAGTAAAAGAGCAGGCGAGTGTCTCGATTCATACGTCATAGCTAAACTATTGAACGACGTACCAGATACTATTACTAGTATAGACAACCTCAATAATTTTAAACTTACGCTAAAAAACTACAGCTACAATTCCTGGACCTGCCTTTGCTCATGATGGTATTTATTTTTCCACTTTGCTATGTCTTCTTCCCACTCCTGCTTAACCCCCACTCCTCTAGCATCCCTGTAAGTCTTTTCCTTGCTCACCCCTCTAATCTTTCAGCGTATAGTATACAAACTACTAGCAAGAAATCTCTCTTTCTTTTAGAATGACTCAACTTAACTCACCTTACAATCTCTTAGTAACATACCCCTCCTTCCTATTACTCTTTCTCTTTACCTCTACTATTCCCCCACTAACCTTTTATAGTCCTCGTATTTTAGTATTACTTTCCTTTTTTTAAAACCTCTTGTAACTTTATGCAAAATTGCCATGTACATACATTGCTACCAAATGTTGCTACACAAATCTTTAACATGAAGTGTTAAATTTGACAATGTACTTATCTGATGATATATTTACTGTTTTTTTTTTTTTTTTGTAAAATTACTAGTATAGTAAATTTGATGCTATATTGTACTACTATTGTCTATACTGTTTGGAGCTTTTCTTCCCAGGCCTCCACTGAAAATGGCTTTCTGACCCAGTCGGACTTTCCTGGTCACCAAATGTCAATAAATAAATAAATAAATAAATAAACAAGAGAACATAGGACTGACAGCAGAGCACTTGCGGCTGACAATGATGGAAGCATACAAGTGGTGCAGTCTCTTGACATAGTGGCACTATCTGCAACAGATGGGGAGAGATCACCTAAACATACATCCACCTTTTTAGAGACCCGTGTAGAGGAAGGTACCTTCATTGGCTTGCTGTGTCCCTGCTCACACATCTGAAATGTACACTGCTTCTAAGGAGTGCACACCTATGATAGAGGATAGACATGAGGGCAAGTTAAGTATCACCATGGCTCAACAACCATTCCCTGATATAGCTACACCATTTTGTATTAACCAGCGGATATGGAGGTTGGTGATCCAGGTACAGTTGGCTGCCACCCACAGCATTGTATAGATGGAGACTGTGCCCCATGGATTCTGAGATTACATTTAACAAATGCACAGTGACATGGAGTACAAGGACATGAAGCAGAAAAGACTCCTTTGGTTGCAAATGTAACCTCCTTAGGTGCCCCCAGGAGACACACTGCAGCCACTCTTCTGTTTGCTTTTAGAGGCTGTGCCTTCTACTTCCCTAGGAGGATGTGGATGCAGGGAGGTCAGACGTAGGCTGTCTCAATTCAGACTACTCAGACCATTGCTATCTCATATGACACACAGCCTATATGCCCAGTTGTGGGCATCATCCAGGTTGTGGTTAGCAGCATTCCTTCACCTCAACACCTGTGATGCCTCCTTAGATACATACATACTTTCACATAACTCTACCCTTTCCTGTCAACTGTGGGCACATCACCCCCACTCGTGGTCAATGACCACTTCATGGGCAGTGATGCTCAGCAGGATAAACACACTGTATACTCTGTCAGGTTAAATGACATCACATTTTTCTACCCTTCACTGCTCTAGACAGTGCTAGTGGTCACACTATGGAAGTTTGACCCCTACCACCTGAAGATGTGCTTGCTGAGCCTCCACAACCTCATGGCTACTGTGGTTACCTCCCATGACATTACTCTATGTCATAATTTGCAGTCACCTATCACTGTATCTAACCCACTTATGCAAGTTATGATGATTGTTCCCTGCTCACCTCTTAAGATATGAGGATATAGTGATTTTTGCCACCCCTTTGCCTACTGATTATCATTCTCCAGCCAACTGACCTATTTGTTTCCCTATCAGACAATAGCAGACCAAGAGTTTATTACTTAAACCCATAAATAAAGATTTAAATGCATTCATATTTATCGACTGTATTCACAAGTTCTGGCCATACACATTAAATGCATTCTATAAAGTACTAATTTTAAAATAACATGTGTTAACATATTCCTTTGGGCACTGTTAAAGCAATGTACACATAGTATAGCATGAAACTTCTGTAAATGTATACTTTGAATAAAAGTATAGCAGCAGTAACAGTATCTAGTCAGAATGTGTCATTCCTCTTCGAGTTTGGAAATGCTGCAACAATTAATTATTAGTCCTGCACAGAAGCAGCCGTTTAGGAGTAGGACGGCAGCACACCATGCATATCAATGTAGGCGTGCTGCCTGAGCTCCTAAACGGACAGGGAGTGTGTACGAGTGCAGGGGGCGTGTCTGAGAGCAGAAATCTCAGAATATACACACCCCTGCAAGCAAGAACAGCAGGTTAGGAATAAGAATGAGTGGGACCGTTCATAAGTGTTCGCATACCCCCAACAACATCTCCCCAAGTTTAAAAGAAGCAATAGTTAATATATGAAATATAAAGAAGCTTTTTTTTTATGAAACAGTTAAACTTTAACCATAGGTGAGCAGCTTTGCCCATCGCTTAGCTACGTTTAATGCAGCTTAAATGGCACAAGAGGATAAAAATGAAGATATATGCAAGTGAAGCAGTACTGCAGTAGTGTAGTGGGCAGAGCATTTGCCTTACGAGCAGTCATTACCGGTTTGAGTCCCACTCCAGTACATTCCATTTTCCATGTCAAATCACTTTATGACCAATATGTTTTGTTGCATAACCAACTAAATAATATATATTTGTGAACTGGAGTACTGCATTAAATGCAGATGTGAGTTGTAGTTGTCATAATGTTGTAAAATCCACAGATAATCACAAGTGCCCCATACAGTATATGTACACAGGAAACAAAGATACAAATTGAAGGTACAATGTGTAACAAATGATAAATCCATAGAGTTTCCAAATCGACCACCTTCCCAAGAACCATTTTACATGACTGTCTAAATTAGTGTGGTGGTAAGCGGGAGTAAGCACTATTAAGCAAGAGTAAGCATATTTAAGCATTAGTAAGCGAGTTTAAGCCCATTTGCGCAGGGGTAAGCAATGCGCACACAGGTTAAGCAATATTAAAGCTAACTCTCTGTAAGCATATTTAACCGAAGGTTAGCATTGCTTACCATCTCGCAAACCTGTGCAAACCCGCCTACAATTGCTTAAAAGTGCCTTAATCACTCTGTATGCGACAGCCGCTGTTCTGGCTAGAAACAAAATAAACAGCCTTTGCAGGTCTTGAGCCTAGGACCCTGTACACTATAGTCACAGTAAGCCACCACTAAGCCATCACAGCAGTACCTAAGATTGAGGTATCACCAAACAGATCCTCACTATAGGGAAATCAAACTGAACATGTGAAAGGAATCTATATACAGTTTTATGTTGTATAACCTACTACATAACATAAAAATGTAAACTGGAGTACTGCATTAAGGCCAGATATGAGGTGTCATTGTAATAAAGTGTTGAAATCCCCTAATAAACACACGGACCCCATACAGTGCACGTACACATGAATCATGGATACCAAACACATATATAACATGTAATGAATAATAAATCAATGCCAAACAGCAAATAGTATGCAAATTATAAATTAAGCTACGCTAAGCATTGCACAGTCCAGCTTAGTAGGTGTAAGCAATGTGTTGGCAAGCTAACTCAGTCTGCCTATAATATACCCCTTTAAGCAATGCCAACCTTAGGTAAGCAGGTTTGCTCATAGCTTAGCATATTCAAAACTGTCCAATCATGGCAAAGTGTGGGAAATTGGCCCTATTTCAACCCAACAGGTGGGAATACATCTCATTACTGGTTGCAACTTCCTCCTGTAGGCACTATGACTGGTATTGGAGAGGGTGTGCGCTTCTGGGCGCAGCGCTGGGGCATCCAAGAGTCCAGAGTCATGGCAGGACTCCTTATGAAAGGCCATGACCAGAGACTGCTGCAGGGCCAGTACCAGGGTTCCAAATACAAAGTGGAAGCCTGGGACTGTCTCACCCGTGACCTCACCAATGCCACTGGCATACCCCGAACTGGTAAGCAGGTCAGGCATCACTATGCTAGGAGGACAGGGGATGTCCCAGCCGTGTGTAAGTATCTGTCCACTACATGCTTAATAATTGCCATCTCATGTATATTATGGATAGGTATGGCTAAATATTCCTCTTATGTCTTTCACAGTGGCAGATGAGCAGGCTGCAAACCAGGAACCCCATGCCTGTATATTGCAGTGGTATTGATGCGAGGCAGGTTAGTAATACTCTTGCATGTACTGTCATAGGAAATAAATCTAAAAGTAGTAGTAAGTTAATTGCCTGTATAAAACCTGTATTGTTTAAGGCATGTACTGCATACACCAGAGAATATGGCAGGAAGAGTCTCATATAGGTTGTATGTAAATAAAAACACAATAGCCTGACAATAAAGGTCTAACTGCTGGACTGCATGTGTTTACTATGGTATCATATGGTAATGTAGAATTGCAATCTCTTAATAGTACTGTTGCATTAATCTCTGTTACCCACATTGTGCTACATAAATAAAATGTGTAGGGATGTCTGTATATGACTGTTGTAATCCCAAGAGGTCATATAGTACAACTGAGAGAGACTTAGAGAACAGTGAAAAGACAGACAGCATAATCCAAATAGCACACTCAACTGAGACGTGAACTGTTGTATTTTTAGCAGACACAGCCATGGTTCGAATCCTGGGAGTGGTAGTAGGCTGTATGCAGAATCATACCCCACAACTGTACAGATATGTCCAGAATGTCCAGTAAATTGGCCCATATCTGCGGTCTGTCTCCCTGGCAAAGCAGTGGGATAATCCCAGACATATAGGCAGCAAATATGAAATACAACTGATTGTCAGACATCTTTAGGAACAAACCTGTCACTCTAGCAACTCCCCAAAATGTTATGAGAGTAATCAGCCAAGTATGTCCCATCTCCACCGCCATGTTGTCAAGCTGTGACCAGAGTGTGTGCAGTAACAGAGTGAGACGTATGTGCATAATACTAATGTGGAATCTGGTAATATGTGTTGCAACATTCAGATAGTGCTAATAAACATTGCCTCCACAGGTCTGTCAGATACGAAAACTGTGCCTAGAAGTAAAAGATTGATATCCTGTACTGGTACTGTTTACTCTGGTATTGTATGGCATTGTTAGTGTTGCGTTTGCTCTGAATAATAAGGTATTACTCATCACTGTCACCCACACTAATAAAACTGTCTAGGAAATCCTGTATAAGAGAGTTGTAATTACAAGGTCAAATTGTAAAACCACAGGAGAATTATAGACAGAAATCAGACAAGCGATATACAGCAATAACTATATAGCATTCTCAACTGTGATGGACACTGTTTTATTTTTAGCAGACACAGCCATAGTTCAAATCCTGGGAATGGTAGTAAGCTGTATGCAGAGCCATACCCCACAAGTGTACAGAATTGACCAGAATGTCCAGTTAATCGGCCCATATCTGCCAGCTGTTACCCTGTCCCCCTGGCATATCAGTGTGCTAACCTCTGACATGTAGGCAGCATTTCATGTCATATAACTGACTGTCAGGCCTGTACATATTTGGAAAATGTCAATGAAAACAAACCTGTTATTGTACAATTCACCAAAGGTTTAAGAGGCAATAGTTAAAATATGTCCCGGTTCACCTGCATGTGGTAAGACATGCCCAGAGTGTTTGCAATAAGAGATGGACAGGTATGTGCATAACATCAACCTGGAATCTGGGAATATGTGTAGAAACAGGTAGTGTTAACAAACAATAACTCACAGGTATACCAGGTAAGAGGTGTATACTGCAGGTTAAACTCAGTTCACGTATATAGTTGTCTACATCCATACCACTGTCCAAACTAAGGCCATAGGGTAGTGTACTAACACATATAAGGTACAGATCACAGCACTGACTAGGAAAGTAATGAGATCTACAGGAATATACTAGTTAATTGACATTGTTCTCTCCCCCCACCATATCTGCAACAATAAACTAAATACCCAACTCAATTGATATGTGGTGCATTAAATCTACTGTTGGGATATATGTCCTATTGTTTGATAAATATTTAAATTTGTTTCTATGCATGTGCCATGTTGAAATACTCCCACATTGGTGACATGCTGCCATCAATGTAATGCATGCTGTTGTAATGACCACTGTGGTTCTATATATGCATGTGTTCTGTTTGCTATGCAGCTGTTCCATATCTGGTGTTTTGGGTTAATGGGAATATCTATGCATGCTGTTATACCTAATCCTGGAATGTGTTGACTATTACTAACCCACATATGTTGGAAAATTGAAACACGATAGCATGTTTGGGAAGGCCTGTCCCGGCAGACCCACCTGTCCCACCTCAGCTGGCCATGGCACTGGGCACCAGCACATCTGGGGCCCACCTCGGGACCTCCTCATCCATTGGTCCTGCACCATGTTTGGGTGGAACCACCTCAAGGGATGGGGCTCACCCCCCCGGGGAACGGGCGTGGACAGGACACTGTCATCCATCGCCAGGTCTGGGGCATGGCACATAGTGAGCTAAGCAGGGAGTTTGGAGATCTGCTACGCCAGCTTGAGGGCCGTGTGTCGCAACTAGAGGGTCAGCCTGACCCTCCCACTCAGCCCCCAGTACAGCCACCTTCGGGGATGTGAAGGTGCAGTGGTGACTGCCCATAGGTAGAGACCTCAGTCCCACTGTTTCCACTAGGGGGCTCATGGGCTTCAGATTTCCAAACACCCCTCCCCATCACGGTGTTTACCCCCACACATGTCATATACCACCCCTGTATGTGTCTTGTTTGTCTTGTCTGTTAACCTACCCAACCTACCTTCCCAAATATACCTACTATCCCTCCCCAACATCCCACACTCACCTGAAAAAAAAAAAAGGGCAATCTGTTCCCAAAAAAAAAAATCTCGCCCCATACATAGCTGTCCATTTTGCAGATGTATCCACTGGATGCATTTAATCTGGTCTAATTGGCTTCACAACACATTATTGTTGTCCTCACCCCTCTCTCAGGGGTTTGAGTGTCCAAATCTATCTCCAAATTCAGTGTATATGCATAGCTAACAAGGAAAAACGCTAAAGGCAACCAAATAAATAACAAAATGCCACAGAGGTAGAATCAGTGAATGAAAGCAAATGCTCCAAATAGCGTACACAAGATTTATTTGTCCGCTTTCGTAAAACACTTCATCAGAATAAAATACAAGAGTAAAAAACACATTATATACACCCATTAATTAAATAATTAACTAATTAAACATCAATACTCAATAATAAATTAAGCAAAAAAAGATGCTGCTTTCTGCTTGTCAGTGATGTACAAGTTACGATGTTTTAAAAAACATTTTAAATTAATACATTCATTCAACCCAGGTGGCCTGTCTGATTTTAATTTAATTTGCCAGATTGCTTCCCTTTGTTCAAGGTGACATTTAAAATCCCCTCCCCTGGGATCAACTGGACAAACTTCCAACACTGTGAATAAAAATTTCTTAAAAAAAGAACAATTAATTGAATGCTTATATAAAGCATTAGTACAGTCCCTAGACTTGATGGCATAAATATGTTCCTTGATACGAGTGCTGAGTTTCCGGGTAGTCATCCCTACATAAAATGCAGGGCATCCAGAACAAAAAGAGATGTAAACAACATTAGTGGTGTTACAATTAACTGAACCAGGTACCTCAAGAGTGTATTCAATGGTACTAACAGCTATATAAGGACTAACAAAGATAAATCTACAAGCAGTGCACTGATGACAACAGTGCATGCCTCTTTTGTTAGATACAAAACCACTGACTGTATGTTTGTTGTTTTCCAAGATTTTTTTAACATTGTATTCATTCCTAAACACAAATTTCAGTTTGTCACCCAAAACTTTGTGTATGTCAGAATTACCCTTAATAACCTTCCAATTATTTTTCAAAATTGACGTAAAATGAGAACTGTCACTGCTCATCTCAAATGAACAGATTAAGTTAGAACCATCCAAAAAATCAGATTTTTGAGAAATAGGTCCAAAATTGCATAGCTGTTGCTGTAGAAGAAATGGGCAGGTATGGACCTTCCCTACACCCGTCCTGCACATCCCAGGCTATTTTCCCTATTATCTTTCCCTCTTTGTGCCCCTTTTTCACCACTTTCCTATCAACCCTTTTTCATTTCTTTTAAAGAAGCAGGGTAAGCAGGAGCAAGCACTTTTAAGCAGCAGTAAGCGGGTTTAAGCTTGTCTGCGTGGGGGTAAGCAATGCCTACACAGGTTAAGCAATTGAGAAGCTAAATCAGTATAAGAAACTGTAACCGGAAGGTAGCAGTGCTTACCTCCCCGCAAATCCACGCAACCCTGCTTACAACTGCTTAAAAGTGCCTTAATCACTCTGTATCCAATGACCCTTGTTCTGCCCAGCAACAAAATAAACAGCCTCTGCAAGGCTTGAACCCAGGATCCTGCACACCATAGCCAAAGTGATGGACCCTGCACACCATAGCCAAAGTGATTTACCACTAAGCCTTGTCAGATATACATAACCCTGATGTTTTCACAAACATATCATCCAGCACAGTCATTCAACAGTACAGGAAATGTATCTAAACATGTAGATGTATGTGTGTGTGTGTGTGTGTGTGTGTGTGTGTATATCTAAAAAAAAAAAAAATATATATATATATATATATATATATATATATATATATATATATACACACATATATATATATATATGTAAGTATATATATATATATATATATATATATATATATGTAAGTATATATATATATATATGTGTGTGTGTGTGTGTGTGTGTGTGTATGTACAAATATATATCTATGGATATAAAAGAGAGCATAACAAATACATATATGACCACAGGCACCATTAATGGGGATGAGGGGGCCCAAGCGTAATACGTCTTGTATGTATTGATATCACCCACTCCCCCACAGCCAAAAAGATCTGCCCTGCAATACAGTACGAACTGTTGCAAGTCCCATACCCAGGACCCGACACAACATGGGCACAAGATGTTAACAGTAATCCATCCCACCTGTATGATGTCAGTCTAGTATCAGTAACATATCATGCAGTACAGTCTGGCTACCATAGGGAATGTACATTGTGGAAGCAATAAACATTCCAAAGATACAGATACACACACACATATATGCAGAGCCATACATATATATATATATATATATATATATATATATATATATATATTTATTTATTTATTTATATATATATGGGTCTACCTGAAAACACCGACACGCAAAAACACAGACAACGAGATAACCGACATCACAAAACCTAAAGTTCAAAAACACGAAACTTCACACATGCCCAACAAACCACAATCCCGACAATCAACAAAACAAATACCTTTTCCGTAAACCACACACACAACATAAGCACACCAAAAACCTTACAAACCTACACTAAATCTTACATACACAGCTATCTATGCACTAACCTTAACTCAAACCCTAACCCTAAGGTCCGTCACTATCTTACACTCGCCTAACCCGCGCCCTAACCCTAACTCACTTAACCCACCCCTAACTCTAAAGTCT